>NC_084505.1:1231045-1296045 GCF_024500385.1 Phyllopteryx taeniolatus | reverse complement strand
TGACAGATTTGAGTGGTTTGGCGCCACACTAGCTATATAAGATGCATCATTATGCTTCAAAATGGGGTTGTGAGGAGATAGAGATTTGGAGAGTATTTTGGCAAGTCAACCATACAAACCATTATCTTTAAAGGTTTTCCTTAAAAACACCACACACACAAACAATGTTTCTGAATTCACACACTATGATCATTTGCAAAGTAGGAAGGATCTCTAATCCTGTTAGGGACTTTTAGTACATTTTCTTAAATAAAGCTCAAATCTTTAAATTATCCCATAACCAACATTTAACCACATTTAATATAATTTGCATTTTTTCTTTGGGTAAATCTGGAATGTGTTTAAGAGTATCGGGGAAAGCATCTGCATATTTTATTGTAATGACGATATAATCATTATTTGGTATGAATGAACAAAACATTTGAATGACCATTCAGACTTTTCTGAACTTTTATTGCTGTCATGGGAAACTGCCAGTGCTTCAGTCGTGCTCTTTAGAGGTTGCTATCGCTTCAGTTGTCCACCAGATGTCACCATCACTGAAGCCTTGTAGCTTTGAATATTTTTCAGCACAATTGTTAGGAAAGCATCAGTGCTTCATGAGGCTTCACTTGCCCACCACTATGTTTTAACTAAAATTTAAACAATGATATACAACACTTATTGAAAAATATTATACATATGATTGTTTAGGTTAAATGAACACAGCAAATAAATGCATTGCTGCTGAGAGGTCTGTTGGCTTTCATTTACACTTATTAGCTTCGGCCTACTCTAAAAGCAAAGCTTTAATGAGTGCCGTCTCCATTTAATGTCTCAATAAAAATGACCTGTAGCCCAGTTATTGCATAGCCCACATCTTAATATCAAACTGTCCAGGACAATGATCCAAAACACACCAACAAGTCCACCTCTGAATGGCTGAAGAAAAAACAAAATGAAGACCGTGGAGTCTAACCATGGGCCCACCACCTGTGGGAGGAGTGGGCCATGTTCTGTGCCTCCATTGTTGAGGCAGCTGACCGGAGGTGTGGCCCTAAGGCTGCAACTGCATGTCGTGGCGGCAATGCCTAAACCCGTTGGTGGACACCAGAAGTAAGCGATGCTGTCAAGCTAAAGAAGGAGTCCTATCGGGCCTTTTTGGCAGGAGGCAGCTGATTGGTACTGACTGGCCAAGCGGAATGCAGCTTTGGTGATCGCTGAGGCAAAAATTCAGGCGTAGGAGGAGTTCGGTGAGGCCATGGAAAACGACGTCGAGGCGTCTCAGGAGGGGAAAGCAGTGCACCGTTAACACTGTGTATAGTGGAAACGGTATGCTGCTGACCTCAACTCGGGATGTTGTGAGTCGGTGGGCCGAATACTTACCTCGAATACCTTCTCAATTCCACCGACACGCCTTCCCATGAGGAAACAAGTCTGGACACTCTGAGGTGGGTTCTTCTATCTCTGGGATTGAGGTCACTGAGGTGGTTAAAAAGCTCCTCGGTGGCAGGTGGTTAGGATATTTGACTTTCTGAAGTGGCCCAGTGTCTTTCATCTGTCCTGGGAACACCTCGGGATCTCCCCGGAAGAGCTGGGCGAAGTGGCGCTGGGTAGGGAAGTCTGGTCTTCCCTGTTTTGCCTGCTGCCCCTGTGACCCCACCCTGGATAAGCCAAAGTAGATGGATGGATGTATTGTTGAGTAAAAACTCTTCTGACAGCATCAATGAAAACTCAAACTTAGCTCCTTTAATTGAGCCTATTGTGGCTAATATGCTTGCTCTATTTTACTGTAACAAACACTAGGGAACATTTCGATTCTTTTTGTTACTTTATTCCCTATATGGAAGAGAAGAGGTTGGGATTCTGTGTTCTGATTGGCAAAGCAGCAGTGTTGACACCTGGAGACATGATCATGACAGTTACAATGTTGTGGCCAGTAGTAGATGTAACTATAATAATTTGCAAACATACAACTTGAGCCCTCCTTGATCCTCAAGCTTTCTTCTTCTTGAGTCATCATCACAAAGGATATTCGCTCCATAAACTGAAAAACAAATACAATAATTGCAATTGAGAGGTGTGACGTCCTAACAACGTTTCTACAAAAATGTATCTCATTAACATATAAAGGGCTTGAAATGCTGACAAAAAATGTAGAATAAATCTCATTTTAAAGACCCTGTTAAGTGAATTCAGAGATTTGTTTCTAAATACATTATACATGTTAGAAGATGAGTGCTGAAAATGTGCAAAGAGAACTACAGTATGTACTACTCAAAAGCATTAAAACGTTTTTTCACCATTTCAGAGTTTTCTTGATTTTTTGGTCGTGGCTAAACCGTGGGCCTAGGCATGAGTTGCTCTTCCCCCACTATATAAAAATTTGACTTGAGTTCGTTGTCACATTTCTGTGGGGCCAATTATGTATTACTCGTGCACTCACTGTAGTTGTCTCGCCATGCTGCACTATTTGCATATACTGGCCACTCATGCCAGAGTAGCATCTGCTCCATTTGCACACTGATTGAGAAGTATCTGTAACATTTGCACAACCAACATTGTCCCAGATTATCGCACTACTCGTCACTTTAAACCCCATACACTCCTTGAAGTCTCAGCGCCCTTTGCACAATGGTCATTGCACCGGACTATTGCAATATTAGTCATTCGAACTGCTCTAAGTGCTAGACGACAATTGTTTTTGTCAATGTCTTTATGTCTCCAAAGTGTTCTATAAATTGACTGTCTGTTGTACTAAAGCAGGTCCAACTACCGGAGACAAATTCCTTGTGTGTTTTGGACATACTTGGCAAATAAAGATGATTCTGATTCTGATTGTCCTTCCATATATTGGTTTGGTCATGCACACAATACTGACATTGTTTTTTGTTGTTGTTTTTTTTGTAATATTGTCAGTTCCAAATTTACACTGACTACTCATGTGGTCCTTGGGCACTAGAACACCACGTTGGTGACCCCTGATGTAGATTTTTCATTTTCTGATAATAATAATATTCATACAATCCATCCATTTTCTATACCCCTTGTCCTGATTTAGGTCGCAGGTGAGCTGGAGTCAATCCCAGAAACTGGGCAAAAAGCGGAGTGCAACATCACAAGGCAATCTCATAGGGCAAATAAGCATTCACACTCAATTTCAAATCAATGACAATTTAGAGTTTTCATTTAACGTTTTTTTTTTTTAGAATGTGACGGGAAGCCAGAGTACATGGAGAAAACCTGCTAACTCTAACACAGGAATACAGTAATGAAAATAATAATAATTATGCATTACACTGTTTTCTCCAGGTACTCTGGGTTCCTCCCACATCCCAAAAACATGCATGGTAGGTTAACTGAAGACTCTAAATTGCCCGTAGGTGTGAATGTGAATGGTTGTTTGTCTATGTGTGCCCTGCGATTGCCTGGCGACCAGTTCAGGGTGTACCCCACCTCGCACCCGAAGAAAACTGGGATTGGCTCCAGCTCGCCCGCGACCCTAGTGAGGATAAGCGGTACAGAAAATGGATGGATGCATTAAACTTATGTAGTGCTTTTTTTAGGCACTCAAAGATGCCTGAGCCAAGATCCGAACCCCAAACCTCAGAAATGTGAGGCAGACATGATAACAACCATGCAACTATTATTAAAACTTGTATTTTCTTCCACGAAACAATTTGTTCAACAGATCAAAAACCTTTGTTACAGGGTAGAGGTGACGAATGGGCACAAAAAAAATCTAGTTTTTTATATGCTGGTAAAAAAATATTCTTGTGATTGGCTGGCGACCAATCCAAGATATACCCCACCTATTGCCCAAAGTCAGCTGAGAGACACCAGCACACCTGAGGTTCAGAGAATGGATGGATGGATAAAAAAAATATCTGTTCATGTTCAAAAGTGATTAGCAGAACTCACAAATGCACAAATGTGTGTTTCACCTCAACTTGTCCTCTTGATCAGTTTGTTTTAGCAGCAGCAAGTCTCGGATGTCCTCAGGTGGATTCAAACCATGAATCTTTGCCCTGTCCCATCTTTGAAGCCTGCTGATACCTTGGGCAGGAAAAATGTCATGAGTCATATAAACGGGAATAAAAACAAATAATTTGGAAAATAAATAAAGGCACTCCTGTTTTGTTGGGGCACATGATCATCTACTTTTTTTCTGGTGGGAAACATGGCAGACAAATATTTTTGCTTTGATGACAAACAAATTAGGATGAATTTCACAGCAAATCAGGTTGCGACACATCATAAAATGTTTACATTCTGAGGGAAAGACAATGGTTTGCTAAATGAGTCTTTAGTTTCATCCCTCCCCAGGGGCAGTATCAGCTAATTCTTTTTGCCAGTGTTATGAGGTAGCTTGGATTTTTATTGGAGATGCTATCAGGTTTTATGAGATGTCTTTAAAAGTAGGTGTGCATGCGCATACTTTCATGCATGGGCAAACGTCCATGTCTGTTTCTCCACATGCATATGCAAATAACCTTTAAAAATATAGCAGGGGATCACACCCATATCACAACAGAGCATTTAAAAGTAGTAAACACTTATTTTAATGCAGAATGAGCAGACCAAAACAGTCTTAAAATAACCGTTCTCAACAGGAACCGGTTTTTGATTTCCTTCCCTAGTTTTTTGTGATGGATTTACGCTACGTTAATACTTTTTCTTCCCGACTAATCCGTGATTACTTCATGGAACTACACATTTATCTGCAACTGTTTTATACTTTTAAAAAGAAATATGCCACACTATGAATAAATGTGACAGTTACCTGTACTGGGCCCATATCTCCAGTCCAGGTCAAACTGTCTCAGTTTCTGTTGGTCTTCATGTCGGGGTGATGGAGTTTCTGTATCTGTTTCATATAAAGTATAGTATAATTCAGAGAGAATTCAATCACAACCAGATCATATTCATACATACTGTATATAATAAACTCCCTTGCCACAACTTTATGAACATCTATACAATCCAATGATATGTATCGAAGAGCTATGTGGAAAAAAAAAACATTTTTTTTTGACAGTGAGGGAAAAATAATGCAGCCCAATGGGGGGCAGAAGCCAGTGAAAACTGTAGGCCGGTCCCAAGCCCGGATAAATGCGGAGGTTTGCGTCAGGAAGGACATCCGGCTAAAAACTTTGCCAAACAAATATGAGCGTTCATCCAAAGAATTCCACACCAGATCGGTCGTGGCCTGGGTTAACAACCCCAGCCCCCGGTACCGTTAACCTCCAGTGCGCCAGTGGAAATTCAGCGACTGTGGGTCGAAGACGAAGGAGAGGTGGAAAGCGGGTTCTTAAGCAGAAAGAGAAGAGGAAAGCACAGAGCCTAGAATTGAATGTGGGGACTTTGAATGTTGGGAAATCTCGGGAGTTGGTTCACATGATGATTAGGAGAAAGGTTGATGTATTGTGTGTCCAGGAGACCAGGTGGAAAGGCAGTAAGACTAGAAGTTTAGGGGCAGGGTTTAAATTATTTTACCAAGGTGTAGATGGGAGGAGAAATTGACTAGGGGTTATATTAAAACAAGAGTTAGCCAAGAATGTCTTGGAGGTGAAAAGAGTATCAGATCGAATGATGAGGCTGAAACTTGAAATTGAGGGTGTTATGTACAATGTGATTAGCGGCTATGCCCCACAGGTAGGATGTGACCTAGAGGTGAAAGATAAATTCTGGAAGGAGCAAGACGAATAAGTTCTGAGCATCCCAGACAGAGAGAGATTCGTAATTAGTGCAGATTGTAATGGACATGTTGGTGAAGGTAATAGGGGTGATGAAGAAGTGATGGGTAAGTACGGCATCCAGGAAAGGAACTTGTAGGAATAGATGGTGTTAGACTTTGCAAAAAGAATGGAAATGGCTGCAGTGAACACTTTTTTTCTAGAAGAGGCAGGAACATAGGGTGGCCTACAGTGGAGGTAGAAGCACGCAGGTGGATTACATCTGAAGGAGGTTAGTGACTGTAAAGTAGTGGTGGGGGAAAGTGTGGGTAGACAGCATAGGATTGTGGTGTTTAAAATGACTGCGGTTGTGGGGAGGAAGATTAAGAAGACAAAGGCAGAGCAGAGAACCATGTGGTGGAAGCTCAGAAAGGAAGAGTGTTGTGCGGCTTTGAGAGAAGAGCTGAAACAGGCTCTTGGTGGACAGGAGGATCTTCCAGAAGACTGGACCACAACAGCCAAGGTGATCAGAGAGACAGGCAGGAGAGTACTTGGTGTATCTTCTGGTAGAAAATAAGAGGAGACTTGGTGGTGGAACCTCAAAGTACAGGAAATCAAACAAGGAAAGAGGTTAGCTCAAAAGAAGTGGGACACAGAGAAGACCGAGGAAAGGAGAAAGGAATACATTGAGATGTGACGTAGGGCAAAGGTAGAGGTGGCAAAGGCCAAACAAAAGGCATATGATGACATATATGCCAGGTTGGACACTAAAGAAGGAGTAAAGGATCTATACAGGTTGGCCAGACAGAGGGCTAGAGATGACAAGGATGTGCAGCAGGTTAGGGTGATTAAGGATCGAGATGGAAATGTTTTGACTGGTGCCAGTCGTGTGCTGGATAGATGGAAAGAATACTTTGAGGACTTGATGAATAAGGAAAATGAGAGAGAAGGAAGAGTAGAGGAGCCAAGTGTGGAGGCTAGACTCAGGACAGAGTATTTGCGAGCAACAGTATGGTTTCACGCCTAGAAAGAGTACCACAGATGCATTATTTGCCTTGAGGATGTTGATGGAAAAGTACAGAGAAGTTCAGAAGGAGCTACATTGTGTCTTTGTGGATCTAGAGAAAGCATATGACAGACTACCCAGAGAGGAACTGTGGTACTGCATGGGGAGGTCTGGAGTGACAGAGAAGTATGTTAGAATAATACAGGACATGAATGAGGGCAGCAGAACAGTGGTGAGGTGTGCTGTAGGTGTGACAGAGGAGTTTAAGGTGGAGGTGGGACTACATCAGGGATCAGCCCTGAGCCCTTTCCTGTTTGCAGTGGTGATGTCTAGGTTGACTGATGAGGTTAGACTGGAATCCCCATGGACCATGATGTTTGCAGATGACATTGTGATCTGCAGCAAAAGCAGGGAGCAGGTGGAGGAACAATAAGAAAGACGGAGCCATGCACTGAAAGGAGAGGAATGAAGATTAGCCGATGTAAGACAATGCATGTGCATGAATGAGAGGGGTGGAGAAAGAAGAGTGAGGCTGCAGGGAGAAGAGATAGCAAGGGTGGAGGACTTTAAATACTTAAATCAACAGTCCAGAACAATGGTGAGTGTGGTAAGGAAGTGAAGAAACAGGTCCAAGAAGGTTGGAACGGGTGGAGGAAGGTGTCAGCTGTGCTATGTGACAGATGAGTCTCTGCTAGGATGAAGGGCAAAGTTTATAAAACAGTGGTGAGCCCAACCATGATGTACAGAAAAGAGACAGTGGCACTGAAGAGACAACAGGACGCAGAGTTGGAGGTGGCGGAAATGAAGATGTTGAGGTTCGCTCTAGGAGTGACCAGGTTGGATAAATTAGAAATAAGCTCATCAGAGGAACAGCCAAGGTTAGATGTTTGGAGATAATGTTAGCGAGAGCAGACTTTGATGGTTTGGACATGTCCACAAGAGGAGAGATCGTAAGTATACTATTGTCGGTAATTTTTTTTCACCATCTTTAATTCAACTTACATACGCTCTCGCTCTTTCTTTCTCTCCTTTTCTCTCTGGTCTGTGCGCAGTCAGTGATTCCAGTAATTACCGCCTGCGATGCAGATTTTATTGGCTGAAAGGGTGGCGGACCTCGCATGTGTCATATGTCACACAGTGACTACACTGAGCATGAACTAGTTCAGTGCATAGTTCATAATTATAAATTTTGAACTCAGTGGTCCAAAAATGAACTAGTTCATCGTTCTTTTTTTCCTCCAATAGTGTAAGTTGTTGACAGGCTAATTGTCACAAGTGGATTCAGACGGGACCCAAGAGCAGGCGGAGGCTGAGAGGTTGTGATGAAAAGTTTATTGAAAAAAGGGGAATGGAGATGGTCCTTGAGATATGCTGGCGGGTTGTTGAGGCAGGGAACGTGTGGCAGGCGGTGGCGAGGACAGGCGGCTGGCTTGGCGGCGTGGTGGAAGAAGTCAACTCGACGAGGGACATGAAGGGAACACTGAGGAGAAGGAGAAACACGGAGGTCAGAAAAATCACAAGAAGTGCCGTGGCTTACTTGATGATTGCGAGCCGTTGTACCGCAAGAGAGCGTTAATACTCCGGCGAGAGTTTCCGGGATCTGGCAGGCTTTTATGCAGGTGATGATGAGGGCTGATTGATGACTGGTGTGCGGCCGAGGTGGTGCTGATTACTGTGAAGAGAGCGAGAGAGGGAGAGAGAGAGGGCGAGAGGAGCGCAAAGCGCCACCAGGCTCCAACAAAAAGGACTGCAGGCCACTGCTCATGACAGTACCGCCCTCTCAACGGACACCCCCTGGCGTCCAACCAGGTTTCCCCAGGTGAGCTGCATAAAAGTCACAAAGAAGGGAGTCATCCAATATCAGTTTACGGGAAATCCAGAAACGCTCCTCCGGATCATACCCTTCCCAGTCTACCAGGTACTGGTAACTCCTCCCCCTGGGCCTCACATCAAGGATGCGCAAAACCGTGAAGGCCGGATGGTTGTCGATGACACAGGGGGCTGGAGGGGGCACTGCCGGAGGGCTAACAGCGCAGGTGGAGACAGGCTTGAGTAGTGACACATGGAACGTAGGATAAATTTTTAGAGACTGCAGAGGTTTCAGTTGAACATATGTGGGATTGATAAATTTTGTAATAGGGAAAAGACCAATGAAGCGTGGAGTGAGTTTGCAGGGTGTCTTTAACAAGGCTGGGCAACCAGAAGTGCTGCCGGATGACCTGAATGGTGCGGGTTGTTGGCCCACTGAAGGATGTCAGAGCGTGCAGAATCGGGTACGAACAGACAGTTCGGAGGCCCGGTCTTGCGATCCAGCTGAGTCTTTTGAGCCTCCTTAACCACCTGATCAATCTTCCAAGTGGCCGCCCCAATGAAGCACAAGGAAGGAAGGATGGATTCCGGTTCTTCAGGGGCTGACGGGGGGGTGAGTAAATCCGAGACAGGGCTTCAGGTTTGCTGTTTCGGGATCCAGGACGGAAGGAGAGACTGAAATTGAATCTGCTCAAGAAGAGGGCCCAGCGAGCTTGTCAGGGGTTAAGGCGTTTGGGGGAACGGAGGTAAGCAAGATTTTTGTGATAAGTCCAGATAATAAATGGTAATTCAATTCCAGCCAGTGCCTCCACTTTTCCAATGCCCAAATGATGGCCAACAGCTCTCGGTTGCCAACGTCATAGTTTCGTTCGGCGGGAGATAGACGACGGGAAAAGAAAGCACAAGGATGAAGTTTTTGGGATGAGAGGTACCACTGAGAGAGAACGGCCCCTGCCCCAGTGTCCGAGGCGTCAACCTCCACCACGAACTGGAGGGAGGGGTCGGAATGTCAGAGGATGGGAGCAGTGGTGAAAAGGGTCTCGAGTTGGTCGAAGGCTTGGGATGCTACCGGGGTCCATTGAAACGAAGAGCTGGTGGATGTGAGGCTAGTGAAAGAGATTGCGACTTTACTGTAATTGCGGATGAAGTGACGGTTGATGGAAAACAATTATATATTATTGCATAAAAACACATTGTTGCTGTAACTGCATTGAGATGATAGCACCCTTGTTCACTAGAAGCAGGAGCAGTTGGGAAGAGTGCTACAGTGCACATTCCGCAAGGCAATAAAACCCCCAGGCACTGACCACATCCTTAAAAGGTCATGGAATGTGATACCACCTACACAAGCCTTAATAAAAAGAGCTGCGCAAGGACAGGCACCTCAGAGGAGTTGGGAGAGATAAGCACGGTGCTTGTTCTTGTAGCTGCTCTCACTTTGTAAAGTTATTAACTTAGGTTTCTTGATTTCTTACTTCTGTCTCCTTCCTTGGTGCAAATGTGTTTGCAAAGAAGTTGGCGAATCCAAGGAAATGTAGTTCTTTGCTGTTGGTGGGAGCGGGCCAGAGCACGACTGCTTGGATCTTGGCAGGGTCGGGCTGTAGTTGTCCTTTGGAGATTATGTAACCTAGTAAGTGTACGGAGGAGAGGTGGAATTCATCCTATTCGGGTTTGACATACAGGCGGTTTTCAAGGAGGCGCTGGAGGACTTGGCGTACATGACTGCGATGTTCTTCAGGGGAGCGGGAGAAAATGAGAATGTCGTCCAAATAAACAAAAACAAACCGGTTGAACATATCACGGAGGACGTCATTGATGAAGGTTTGGAAGACAGCGGGGGCGTTGGGTTAATCCGAACGGCATGACTTGGTATTCGAAGTGTCCGAGAGGGGTATAGCAAGCAGTTTTCCATTCATCCCCCTCTCGGATACCGATGAGGTGGTAGGCATTTCGTAGGTCCAATTTGGTGAATATCTGGTTGCTACAGAGGGGTTCAAATGAGGGGTCAATGAGGGGAAGTGGAGATTTATTTTTCACGGTGATGTCATTGAGTCCACGGTAGTCGATACATGGGCGGAGAGTGGTGTCTTTCTTCTCAAGAAAAAAAAGAAGCCGGCCCCTACTGGAGACGAGGAAGGTCAAATGAGTCCAGAAGCCAGAGAGTCATGGATATAGACCTCAATTGCCTTTTTCTCAGGTCTGGAAAGATTGAAGAGATGGCTGGAGGGAAGAGGGCCCCCCGGCAGTATATTAATTGCACAGGCATATGGGCGGTGGGGGGAGAGGGGGGGGGGGGGGGGGGGGGGGGGGTACAGAAATGGCCAGGGACGGTCATACGGGAGGAAGAGCTAGAGGAAATGGTGGTTTGGCTCACCACGGCGCTCTCAGACCATGGCGAGCCTGGCCTTTTGGTCGCAGGGGGCAAGTGGCAATGAAATGACCTGATTGACCACAATAAATGCACAGCCACTGGATGACACGAAGCTGAGGTTCCTGGGCTCTAGTCGAGTGTGACCAATTTGTATGGGTTCTCAGGTCCAGTCTGGGGGGAGGGGGGTGACGAAGAGGCGATCGGAGGTGCAGAAGGCGGGTGAGATTCTGACGGCGCGGTGCTCACGGTGGGAGTGATCTTGCGTGTTCGGACCCCCTCTCTCGTCGTCTCTCTCACAGTCTGTTATCCAGACGAATGGTAAGTGCTATGAGAACTTCGAGAAACAGGAGGGCCCGTCCCGGGCAGCGAGCTCGTCTTAAAGTTGTTCCAAAAGTCAGTTTAGAATAATCCCCCTAAGCGCAGCTTCACCCCACCCGCATTCACCCGCAAGTATCCTGAATTCAACGGAATAGGCAGCTACTGAACTAACGCCCTGAGTGAGCGTGCAGATTTATGAGAAGTTTCCCAGCATCACCTCTAAGTGTCGCCAAAGCACCAAAAGCTGCAGAAAGGTGAGGGACTGCACATTTCCACGGTCATGTCACTCTTGATACACCTGAACTTTACCATGAAAAATAATTGACGCCACATTTTTGTGCGTACGCACCTTTTGTACATGAGGCCCCAGGAGAGGTCCTCGGTGATGTGCACTCCTAGGAACTCCCTGCAGGACCCTCTCCACCGCAGCACCGTTGATGTTCAGGGAGCATGCTGGGAGTGCGCTCTCCTGAAGTCCAACAACAATCTCCTTGGTTTTTTCCACGTTCAGGGAGAGATTGTTGTCCATGCACCACCCGGCCAGGCGGCTCCACCTCACTCCTGTAGCCTGTCTCATCCCCGTTGCTGATGAGACCCACCACAGTTGTGTCGTCTGCACACTTGATGAAGAGGTTGGAGCTGTATGTCGGTGTGCAGTCATAGGTCAGCAGGGTGAAGAGGAGGGGACTCAACACACAACCTTGAGGGGCCCCCATGCTCAGCGTGATGGTGCTGGATGTGTTGCTTCCGACCCGTACTGCCTGCGGTCTCCCTGTCAGAAAGTCCAGCAGCCAGTTGCACATCGAAGTGTTGAGCCCCAGATGGTCGTTTGTAGATCAGTTGTTGATCAGGGATGATGGTATTGAATGCTGATCTGAAGTCTATGAACAGCATTCTGACATATGAGTCCTTAGAGTCCAGGTGTGTGAGGGCAGAGTGGAGGGCGGTGGAGATGGCGTCATCGGTTGACCGGTTGGACCGACTGGAAGGGGTTCAAGGAGTGGGGGAGGGAGGACTTGACGTGGTGCATGACTGGCCGCTCAAAGCACTTCATCAGGATGGGAGTGAGCGCTACCGGACGGTAGTCATTTAGGCAGGACGGAGACGACTTCTTCGGTACTGTGATGATGGTGGTGGCTTTGAAGCATGTGGGGACAACACCCTAACTCAAGGAGGTGTTGAAGATGTCCGTGAAGACATGTGACTTCAGCTGCACAGTCTCTCAGAACACGGCCAGGTATGTTGTCTGGGCCCGGGGCTTTTCGTGTGTTGATCCTATCGAGAGACATTTTTACGCTGTCCCGGGTCAGTGTCAGCACTTGGTCACCAGGAGGGGGTGGAGTCTTGTGTGCAAGGGTGCTGTTGTGTGCCTCAAAGCTAGCAAATAAGTCATTCAGCTCATTTAGCAGGGAGGTGGAGCTGTTGCAGTTCTGTGGTGAGGGTTTATAGTCAGTAATGGTCTGAATACCTCACCACAGACTCCTGGTGTCACTGCTGTCACTGAACCGGTGGGTGATCTTCATGGACTACTCCCTCTTGGCCTCCCTGATGACACGGGACAGATTGGTCCTGGCTGTTCTCAGGCTCTCCTCATCCCCAGACCTAAAAGCCGCGTTGCTGACCTTCAGTAGTCTGTAGACCTCCCCCGACAGCCATGGCTTCTGATTGGCACGGACAGTGATGGACTTAGTGGTGGCGACATCATCCATGCACTTGCTGATGTAGGCAGTAACAGTCTCTGTGTACTCCTGAAGGTCTGTGATGGAGTTGTAGGTGGCAGACTGTTTGAACATGGGCCAGTCTTTGGTGGCAAAACAGTCATTAAGTGCCTCAAGGGACCCTTCTGGCCACATTCGTGCCTGTTTCCTAACTGGTTGGGAGACTTTAACCAGTGGTCTGTAAGCTGGCATTAGCATAACAGTGAGATCGTCTGATGCGCCAGGTGGGGGAGGGGAAGGGCCTTGTAGGCCACTCTCAGGGGGGTAAAAACATTGTCCAGAATGTTATTTCCCTGTGTTGAAAAGTCAATGTTTGACTACAGTTTAGAAATAACAGGCTTGGGGTCAGCATTAAAGTCCCCAGCTTAGATGAGGAAAGCATCTGGGTGGGCCGTCAGCTGTTCACTGATATGATATAGCTCATTTAGTGCCTCACTCCTGTTATTGCTGGAGTTTGGAGGAATATAGACTTCCACAAGCAGTATGGCAGTGAATTCTCTCGGTAAATAAAACGGCCAGCACTTCAGAGCCATAAACTCCAGTACAGTACAGTGTTGACTGACAAAGATAGCGTCCCTGCACCAGGCATCATTGATGTAAACACACAGTCCGCCGCCGCGAGTCTTACCTCCGGCGAGAGTTCTGTCCGCTCGGTAGCATGCTAGCCAGTGAAGCTGAATGCCGCTGTCTGGAACGCTGCTGTTAAGCCATGTTTCCACAAACACAAAAACACAGCACTCTCCCACAGTCTTACGGGTAGAGTAGAGCAGTCGAACGTAATTCAGCTTGTTGTCCAGAGAGCGTACGTTGGCTAACACGATGGAGGGAATACCCGGCTTGTGTGGTTTAGCCGCTAGCCAAGCTCGGATACCTACGTGCTTGCCCCGTTTCTGCTTCCTCCTTCGCCGTTCGTGGCACCTCCACTCTGGGCGCGACGCAGGAGTGGGGGTCGCTGCTGTTGTAGGCACCTGGAGCAACCCGCAGTTCTGTAGCTCCTCAGTGAGAGTAGAGTTTAACTCCGTGAAAGTAGTTCTGCAGATGTCGATCAGAAGCTTGCGACTGTATCTGTGTCTTGGAACATGTAGACATGACGAAGACGGACTAAAACACTCTGATTTATGAGACGAAAAATACGAAAACCCTTTGTTTGGGACAGAGAGCATCTTGGAGAAAAAAAAGCCTAAAAAACTAGCATGTTATGTATAGGCATATTCCAGCTTGTTGAATAACAAATGTGATGGGGCTCTGATTGTGTGTGACACCTGACCTGTATATTTATATAATAGAGCACATAATATATATATATATATATATATATATATGTATATACACTTTGTTTGGGACAGATAGCATCTTGGAGAAAAAAACCAAAAAAAACTAGCATGTTATGTATAGGCATATTCCAGCTTGTTGAATAACAAATGTGATGGGGCTCTGATTGTGTGTGACACCTGACCTGTATATTTATATAATAGAGCACAGAATATATATATATATATATATATAAATCAAATCCAGCTGATCCTGCAATGAAAACCAAGGCACACATCAGATTCTCAGTTGGAGATATTAGCTGCCTGGTGGTGCTGCAGCCAGCTGTGATCAACAAACAAATTATTCAGTACTGATGTGTTTGTAACAGTATTTTTAAGGAATTTGTAGTAGATTATGTTAGAGATGTCAAATACACAAAAACATAAATACAGTACATGAAAGTTCATTTGTGATTGTGGAGAGTTTGTGAACACTTCAGCTAATTAATGACAGTGCGTTTCTACGATTTGCAGTGTTCATTAAAGACCAATCACTTTTTTTAAGAAGAAGAAGAAGAATCACCTTTTATTGTCATGAACATGCATGCATGCACATGAAATAAGTACGGATAGATATCATTAAATATGGCATCAAAATGTGGTAGATTGTGGGTAGACCTGTGGTCTTATTCAATGTGTGCCTATTAAATCACATCTATAGTCATCTGCAGGCTTCTGTTGCACAATTTGGGTATGTCATCACAACATATTAGAATACATATATTCTAATTTACTGAGATGTACCTGTCCAGTCACTGATGTACTCAGTGGTTTTTGGAGATAAGTCAAATTTATTTGAAGCATGCAAAAACATCTGCTAAATCAGGGGTTGTGGTTGAGTTGCAATTGCTCAAGATACTGTAGGTAAACTCACATTCTGAACTCATTCGCTCAACTTCTTCCACTGTCTATATTTAGAAAAAAAAATGCCTTGAACAAATGGGCAGCATGACTATATAAACCCACAATTTGCTGATCTGCTAACGCCTTTCTTTCTTTATTACTGACAATGCAGAGACGATCTTTGAGGAGACGATCTTGGAGACATCAGCACAGGAGGACTAGAAATGATCACCCAAAGAGCTCCTTTGATTTAGATCCAGCACCCAGTTGCTCAATGCAGGTAAACCATGTAATAGTCTTTAATATACTTAGTATGGAACAAGTATTGCAAGAATTCTTGCCAACATGTTTGAACAATACTTTTTAAACTCAAACAAAAATTAATTGATCATTAGTTTCAGTTTCCTGAAGTGACATTTAGGTCACATCTACATGACACAGCAGCAAAGTGGAGCCATGGGAGAAAAGAAAACTTTGCATGTCCTTGCAATTCACTTTCAAAGTTTATTGCACTGTGTATAGTGGGGATGGGGCGCTGCTGACCTCGACTCGGGACGTTGTGAGTCGGTGGGGAGAATACTTCGAAGACCTCCTCAATTCCACCGACACGCCTTCCCATGGGGAAGCAGAGTGTGGGTTCTCTGAGGCGGGCTCTCCTATCTCTGGGTTTGAGGTCACCGAGGTAGTTAAAAAGCTCCTCGGTGGCAAGGCCCCGGGGTGGATGAGATTCGCCCGGAGTTCCTAAAGGCTCTGGATGTTGTGGGGCTGTCCTGGTTGACACGCCTCTGCAACATCGCGTGGACATCGGGGACAGTGCCTCTGGATTGGCAGACTGGGGTGGTGGTCCCCCTTTTTAAGAAGGGGGACCGGAGGGTGTGTTCCAACTACAGGGGGATCACACTGCTCAGCCTCCCTGGTAAGGTCTATTCAGGGGTGCTGGAGAGGAGGGTCCGTCGGGAAGTCGAATCTCAGATTCAGGAGGAGCAGTGTGGTTTTCGTCCTGGCCGTGGAACAGTGGACCAGCTCTACACCCTCGGCAGGGTCCTCGAGGGTGCATGGGAGTTCGCCCAACCAGTCTACATGTGTTTTGTGGACTCGGAGAAGGCGTTCGACCGTGTCCCTCGGGGAGTCCTGTGGAGAGTGCTTCGGGAGTATGGGGTACCGAACCCCCTGATACGGGCTGTTCGGTCCCTGTACGACCGGAGTCAGAGTTTGGTCCGCATATCCGGCAGTAAGTCGGACTCGTTCCCGGTGAGGGTTGGACTCCGCCAAGGCTGCCCTTTGTCGCCGATTCTGTTCATAACTTTTATGGACAGAATTTCTAGGCGCAGAGGTGGTCCGGTTTGGTGGCCTCAGTATTGCATCTCTGCTTTTTGCAGATGATGTGGTTCTGTTGGCTTCATCAAGCCGTGACCTCCAACTCTCATTGGAGCAGTTCGCAGCCGAGTGTGAAGCGGCTGGGATGAGAATCAGCACCTCCAAATCTGAGACCATGGTCCTCAGTCGGGAAAGGGTGGCATGCCATCTCCAGGTCGGGGATGAGATCCTGCCCCAAGTGGAGGAATTCAAGTATCTTGGGGTCTTGTTCACGAGTGAGGGAAGAATGGAACGGGAGATCGACAGGCGGATCGGTGCAGCGTCTGCAGTGATGCGGACTTTGTATCGGTCCGTTGTGGTAAAGAAAGAGCTAAGCCGAAAGGCGAAGCTCTCAATTTACCGGTCGATCTTCGTTCCTACCCTCACCTATGGTCATGAGCTGTGGGTCGTGACCGAAAGAACAAGATCCCGGATACAAGCGGCCGAAATGAGTTTCCTCCGCAGGGTGTCCGGGCTCTCCCTTAGAGATAGGGTGAGAAGCTCGGTCATCCGGGAGGATCTCAGAGTAGAGCCGCTACTCCTCCGCATTGAGAGGAGCCAGATGAGGTGGCTGGGGCATCTGATTCGGATGCCTCCCGGACGCCTCCCTGGTGAGGTGTTCCGGGCATGTCCCACCGGGAGGAGACCCCGGGGACGACCCAGGACGCGCTGGAGAGACTACATCCTTCGGCTGGCCTGGGAACGCCTCGGGATCCCCCCGGAAGAGCTGGATGAAGTGGCTGGGGAGAGGGTAGTCTGGGCGTCCCTGCTGAAGCTACTGCCCCCGCGACCCGACCCGGATAAGCGGTAGAGAATGGATGGATGGAAGTTTATTGCAAAGCTTCCATGGGAATGTAAAGTATAGCGCAAGTAAAAAGTTGTTGTTTTTTCCTCCTTCCATGTCACCTTAAAGGATCTGTACATAGCTGCTGTCATGAAGCTGTAACCTAAAGGCCACTACAGGAAACTAACTTTTGATATGTTTTAGCTATTTTTCATGTCATCATTAACTTTTGCAATGCTTTTAGCTATTTTTCATGTCATCAATAAAGGAGAGGGGAGCGAATTAATCCATCAAGTTCAGCATCTGAGAAGTCCTGCATCCTCCATCTTCTGTTGCTCTTTGACAATCAACAGGCATGTATGGATATGAGGGTGGACATTTTATCACTGTGTCAAATGAAGATGCTGAACATGGGTTAGGTGACATTTTGGATCCACCACTTGCCCTTGCCATAGCAGCATCTCCTGACGATGATGAAGTACACTTTAGACCGATTACTGGTGATGATGATGACCAAGACTCCACCCTTCCCTGGAATCCATCTGAGTTAAACAGTATGCAGGTATAGTTGGTGTAGAATTAAGTTATAACAGTGCTAAAAAAAAACAATAAAAAATGTGTTACCTACAGTGCCGTGAAAAAGTATTGGCCCCCTTCTCAAATTATTATATTTTTGTATAGTTTCCCCATTTTAATGTTTAAGATCATCAAACAAATGTAAATGTTAGACAAAAATAACTAAAGTAAACTTAAAATGCTGTTTTTAAATGATTTCATTTATTAAGGGGAAAAGAACTATTGAAAGTTACCTGGCCCTGTGTGAAAAAGTAATGGCCACCTAAACCTAATAACTGGTGTGGCCATCCTCAGCAGCAACTACTGAAATCAAGCGTTTTCTATAACTGGCGATGAGCCTTTCAAATCTCTGTGGAGATATTTTGGTCCTTCCTTGTAGAAGTCTTAATTCAGCAAAAATTAAGGTTCTTCGAGCATGAACTGCCTTTTTTCAAGGTCATGCATTTCAATCGGATTCAAAACGGACTTTGACTACGGCACTCTAAAACCTTCATTTTGTTTTTTAAGCCATTCAGAAGTTGACTTGCTGGTGTGTTTTGGATCGGTATCCTGCTGCAGAACCCATGTGCGCTTCAGCTTGAGGTCACAAACTGATGGCTGAACATTCTCCTTCAGGATTTTCTGTTAAAGAGCAGAATTCATGGTTCCATCAATCACCGCAAGTTGTCCAGGTCCTGAAGGAGTAAGCAGCCCAAGGCCATCACTCTACCACCACCATGTTTGACTGTTGATAATCATGTTCTTTTTCTGAAAAGCTGTGCTACATTTATGCCAGCTGTAATGAGGCACACACTTTCCAAAAAGTTCAACCTTCATCTCAAAACATTGCAGGGAGGGTCTGGGGGGAATCCCCTCAGGCCCCCGACAGAGAATTGTTTTGATTTTAACATACATTAAACAATCTGGAAGACTCTGAAGGCAATAAGGCAAAATTAAAAAATATTCTTCACCCAGAAAAACATTTATTTCCACTGCTTAAGTACACGTTGATGTACATATTTAAGATTAAAATAAAATTTGCCTCATTTCTTTTCTTTTTGTTTTGTTTTGGTCTCCAACTTGAGCCAGGCCCATCTCCACCTGCACCTGATGGCTGCTTAAAGCTGTGCCACATGAATAGCATCCTCCCCTTTAAGCACTCTCATTCTGGAAAATAATTTACAAAAATCAGGCTGTTTCACTTCATTTTTCACTATGACCAACTTCAAAGGCTAATCCCAAATGCAAATATAAAAATATAAAATATTAAGTACAATATGTTTCTGTTTTTATTGGCCATTTCTGAATTTGAAATTAGTTCATGCTGTGTTGTGACATAATCCTTAACATCGCTCTGTCGCTTAATACATTTAACATTAACACCCATAAACTAATTAGATAATTGTTGGTGAGTTTCCTAATTAACACAAGATGTACTAGCGGATCAACTCTTGTCGCCGATGTTACGTGTGCTTCGCAGTTTCGTGGGGCCGCAACCAAGGCCACGACCCGCAGCATCTCAACGCAAAAATACAAAAGACCAGTGCAACAAATACGACACTGGCTGATCTGATGAGCAAAAATGTTGCTTAAGTGTAAGAGTAGCAATAAAGGATCTCTGCTCCAGAGGTGGGTAGAATAGCCAAATATTTTACTCAAGTAAGAGTACGGTTACTTCACAATAATGTGACTCAAGTAAAAGTAGTCCTCCAAAAAATTACTTAAGAGTAAAAAGTACACAGTGAAATTATTACTCAAGTACTGAGTAAATAGTGAGTAACTTCAGATTATTTTTTTTACCACAGCATGAACATAAATAAAAAAACAAAATAAAATGTGAATGTGCAAATTCTGATGTTGCTCTGTGTGTGAGTGTATACACAGTCAAAAAACAAAAAAACATCAGGAATCTACTGCACGGTATTTTCTCAAGTTATAAGTGAGCTGAAATATTCACGTTTGGGCAGACAGTGCCAGACAAACACTACAATACATGAAAGTTGTTGTCTTTGTTCGTCTAAATGTAAACACGAGTAGTGTGCAGTTGCCTTCATGGTAACGCCGACCTTCCCAACATGGCCGCCACGTACGCACGACGATCCGAATCAGAATCAGAATCATCTTTATTTGCCAAGTATGTCCAAAACACACAAGGAATTTGTCTCCGGTAGTTGGAGCCGCTCTAGTACAACAGACAGTCAATTTACAGAACACTTTGGAGACATAAAGACATTGACAAAAAACAACAACAAACAACAATTGTGCAAAAAGATGCAGAGTCCTCAGTTCGAATGGCTAATATCGCAATAGTCCGGTGCAATGACCATTGTGCAAAGGGCACTGAGACTTCAAGGAGTGTATGCGGTTTAAAGTGACGAGTACTGCGATAATCTGGGACAATGGTTGTGCAAATGTTACAGATACTCCTCAATCAGTGTGCAAATGGAGCAGATGCTACTCTGGCATGAGTGCCCACTATATGCAAATAGTGCAGCACGGCGAGACAACTACAGTGAGTGCACGAGTAATACATAATACAGAAATGTGACAACGAACTCAAGTCAAAAAATTGCCAGCTTGTTGTAATGGAATTGTAAGTTAGCTGTTCAAGAAGTTGATTGCAAGAGGGAAGAAGCTGTTGGAATGTCTACTAGTTCTAGTTTGCATTGATCGGTAGCGCCTACCTGAGGGAAGGAGCTGGAAGAGCTGGTGACCAGGGTGGGGAGGGTCCGAGAGGATTTTGCACGCCCTTGTCTTAGTTCTGGCAGCGTGCAAGTCCTCAAGGGTGGGTAGGGGGGGTACCGACAATCCTTTCAGCAGTTTTGATTGTCCGTTGCAGTCGGAGTTTGTCCTTTTTTGTAGCAGCACCAAACCAGACTGTGATGGAAGAACACAGGACTGATTCGATGACCGCTGTGTAGAACTGTCTCAGCAGCTCCGGTGGCAGGCCATGCTTTCTCAGAAGCCGCAGGAAGTACATCCTCTGCTGGGCCTTTTTGAGGACGGAGTTGATGTTGGTCGCCCACTTCAGGTCCTGGGAGATTGTAATTCCCAGGAACTTGAAGGTCTCGACGGTTGACACAAGGCAGCTGGACAGCGTGAGGGGCAGCTGTGGCGAAGGATGCCTCCTGAAGTCCACGATCATCTCTACAGTCTTGAGCGTGTTCAGCTCCAGGTTGTGTCGGCCGCACCACAGCTCCAGCCGCTCCGCTTCCTGTCGATATGCAGACTCGTCACCGTCCTTGATGAGGCCGATGACAGTGGTGTCATCTGCAAACTTCAGGAGTTTGACAGTCGGGTTCGCTGAGGTGCAGTCGTTCGTGTAGAGAGAGAAGAGCAGCGGAGAGAGGACACAACCTTGGGGCGCCCCAGTGCTGATGCTGCGTGTGGATGAGGTGGCCTCCCCCAGCCTGACCTGCTGTGTCCTGCCCGTCAGAAAGCTGTAAATCCACTGGCAGATGGCAGGTGAGACGCTGAGCTGGAGAAGCTTGGATGAAAGGAGTTCAGGGATGATGGTGTTGAACGCTGAGCTGAAGTCCACGAACAGGATCCTCGCGTAGGTCCCTGCACTGTCGAGGTGTTCTAGGATGAAGTGCAGTCCCATGTTGACTGCATCATCCGCAGATCTGTTCGCTTGGTAGGCAAACTGCAGGGGGTCCAGCAGGGGACCTGTGACACTCTTGAGGTGGTCCAGCACAAGACGTTCAAAGGACTTCATGACCACAGATGTCAAAGCGACAGGCCTGTAGTCATTCAGACCCGAGATTGCAGGTTTCTTGGGGACTGGGATGATGGTGGAGCGTTTGAAGCAGGATGGAACTTCGCACATTTCCAGTGATCTGTTGAAGATCTGAGTGAAGACTGGCGCGAGCTGGTCCGCGCAGACTTTGAGGCAGGATGGAGACACGTGGTCCGGGCCTGCCGCTTTGTTAATCTTTTGTTGTTTGAAGATGCGTCTCACATCCTGTTCATGGATGGTTAACGCAGAGGTCAGAGGTGTGATTGTGGTCGCGGGTGCGGCCGGGTTGGTGTGTGGTGTGAAACTGTCCTTTTCAAATCTGCAGTAGAAGGTATTCAAGTCGTTGGCTAGTGTGCTATTGTTCTCAGCTTGGGGGGATCGTCGCTTGTAATTAGTCAGCGACTGGAATGCATGCCAGACTGATTTAGAGTCGTTTGCGCTAAACTGTTTTTCCAACTTTGCTGTATAGATCCTCTTTGCAATGTTAATTTCTTTGGTCAGCTGGTTTCTAGCTCGATTATACAGGGCCCTGTCCCCGCTCTGATATGCGTCCTCCTTAGCTTGGCGAAGCTGCTTAAGTTTAGCAGTGAACCACGGCTTATTGTTGTTGAATGTGCGAAATGATTTTGTTGGAACACAGACCTCTTCACAGAAACTGATATAGGATGTGACAGTGTCCGTATATTCATCCAGGCTGCCAGCTGAATTTTCAAAGACACTCCAGTCTGTGCAGTCTAAGCAGCTTTGAAGTTCCATCTTGGCTTCATTTGTCCACTTTTTGACTGTTTTCACTGTAGGCTTCGCACATTTAAGTTCTTGCCTGTACGTCGGTATTAAGTGAATTAAGCAGTGATCAGACGAGCCCAAGGCTGCGCGAGGTATAGCACGGTATACGTTTTTTACCGTGGTGTAGCAGTGGTCTAAAGTATTATTTTCCCTGGTAGGACAGTCGATCAGCGGGGCAGGCTTGTCTAGTCTGAATACCCATGTCCGGGAAGCCCAATAGAAGACGACGTGTGAGGTCATGTGAAGTTCTTGTGTCGTTTGATTGGTGAACTAGACTTAAACCTCACTAGCGCTTAAATTGGATTGACGCAAACAACTGCCAATGCCGAAGTCCAAGTTGTAGTCTCGCCCACAAAATAGTTAATAGGCAATAATTGTTAAATAAAGTAGCGAGCGACATTTAGATCATTGTAATGGAGTAAAAGTACCGTTACTTCTTAACAGCAGAAGCGGCGGAAGTTTCTTTCCCGGTCTCGTCAACTCCTGTGACTTGTTCCAAAGCAGGTCCCGAGCACACAGGCGGAACCTCAGGCCACATATTAGTTGGCTGCGGAGTAATATTCACAATTACATCTGTAGGCAAGGGAGGCCTGCAGTTCTTTAGAAGTTGTGTTGAGTTTCCTTGTGTCCTCCTGGATCAGTCATTGCTCTTCTTCTGGGGTAATCTTTGTAGGCCGGCCACTCCTGGGAAGGTTCACCAATGTTCCATGTTTTCTCCATTTGAGGATCATGGCTCTCGCTATGGTTTGCTGGAATCCTAAAGCTGTAGAAATGGCTTATGTAACCCTTTCCAGACTGATAGATGTCAATTACTTTATTTACTTTACACACAGGGCCAGGTACCTTTGAACAGTTTTTTTCCTAATAAATGAAATGATTCACAAAACAGCATTTTAAGATCACTTGGGTTATATTTGTGTGATATTTATATTTGTTTGATGATCTTAAACAAAGTGAGGAAACTATGCAAAAATATAAGAATTTGAGAAGGTGGCCAATACTTTTTCACAGCACTGTAGACAGTGTTTGTCAGAGTTGTTGAAAAAATATTTTGTTCATTATTGGATGAACTGATCAGTAATCTTTTTTTTACATTTTTTTATCTTGCAGGACTCTACACCGAACACTGGGCCTGTGTCATCAAGCAGTGCTTCAGAATCACCAGACTCCACTAAGGAAGAAGTTAAATGTAAAATTAAGACGCGTAAACATAGTTGACAACGTTCTTATTGTCTTCATGGAACCAGAAGTACTGAATGCTGATTTAAAAATGGAGTTCACAAATGAGAAAGCTGTGGACAGTAATGGTCGATCAAGAGATAATTCATGACCTGTTCATGACCAAGGTAAAGCAAAACATCCATGACAATACTGTTCCTACTCTATATGCAAATACTGTACAACAAATTGAAAATATTCATGGCTTCTGCTGTCCTAGACACAGCTTATCTGCCAAGTACTCTAAATTCTATACCCAGTGTTTGCACATAGTAACAATCAGCTCAAAGTTCCAAACCAAGCTTCTACAGATTTAATCAGAAAAAGTAATTACAATTGCGGTACACCACAGGTGTCTAACTCAAGGCCCGGGACAAGATCTGGCCTGCCACATCATTTTACGTGGGCCGCGAAAACAAATCATGTATGTCGACTTCATGTTTCTTACTAAAATACCAAAATTGCAAATTGCCTTTATAACGTTGAGGGAAAGAAAGCTTTTTTTGTTCCTAATGCCCCTTTTCAAAATAAACTGAATAATATTTGATTTTTTTTTTACTGACTTCTTATTTCAAAACTACTAATATGAGGAGATTATACATTAATGGGTATTCACAATCATAATGGCCCTCTGAGGGAAACTACAAATACAGTGTACAGCTCGGAACAAATAAATAGTTTGACACCCCTGCAGTACACCATGGTGGACTGTGAATACAGTCTTATCAAATGTTCAGTTCAGGAGTTCAAATGTAGTGATGTCTCAAATTAGAGGGCGGTTGTCATCTTGTGCTTCAAGTGCAGGTATAGATCCAATGCTTGATAAGCATCAGCTGGAAGATGCATCTGTGACTCCACCATCATAATATTGCAGATGTTGTAGATGTCTGTGACACATGGCACTGCTGGGCGAAATCTGCAGTCACTCCAACACAACTGTACATCAGCTCTGTCCACTGGTGATATCCAGTCATAAGTTGAGTAGGGTTCTGGGAACATGTACATGATTTGGGGATGGCCACTTGGTACCCTGGCATTCTTCGATAGTCTGACGTGTGCATCCCACACACGGATGGTCACATCTAATCCATCCTGGGGGGATGATAGGCTACATTATAGATAGTAAGAGAACACCTAATTATTCAAGTTGTGTGGGTCATTTTGGTTATGTCTTGAGCTAATTCATTTAAAGGTTGCTGTTTTTTTATTAACTAAATGAAAAAAGAATCACATGAAATAAAATGTCCAAGAGCAGAGAATTGGATGTACGGCTTTTGACGTGTCAGCACCATGAACAGCTCCGGACCTGACGCGAAAAAGGACAAGTGTTGTGCTCAAAATACATTGCCGGCCGAGGGTCACTGCACCCTTTATTTGGGGAACGCAAGAGGTCAAAATCACTGAATTGATTGCAAGTGCATCTGAGGTATACTTTCAATACATACTTACATACAAATGTGACTACTTCGTTAATGTAACTGTTGTTGTTGCTGTTGTTGTTGTGGGTCCTTGAGAAATAGGTCTACACCGTAAGCATTTTCATGATATGTTATGATTGCTATTTTGTAGGAGATCACAGCTTTGTTGGTTTCTTTCTAATACTGATGGGCGTCCCAATCGGGTGCAGTGTATTTTTGACACATTAACAGTAGGGAGACCTATGTGGCTTATGCCTCTATGCAAAAAAAAAAAAAAAACACGAATAAAAAAAGAAAATGTTATTTTTGCTTCATTATGAATTATTATTGTGAGGCACTGCGGGGATGACAACAATTAAGAGATTATACAGTCTTCTCATTGGAGAATGTTCAAAATAATTTGGCGCACAATAATTTGAGATGAAAATGGAACATTAAATGACATCTTTCCTGAATTATGCCCAGGAAGCAGAACTGAATGAGATTTCTTTCCAAATACGCCCCGTTGAACAAACCACGGTCCTTCAGATCAGTAAAGAGAGATATGTAGAAATCAATTGATTCCCTTCTGAGGAAGCCCCACCAACTCTCAATGCGCTGATTAGCTGTGCTTTGTGCCTTCGATGTAACTGTCAACACTGGTGCCGTCGTGAATGTTGCAAAGGAGATATCGCTGAAAGTCTCTGACTAACATTTTCCGTGTCCCGGTCGCCTCTGGCAATCCTTGGACTACCACCTAATCTGTGGACTGCCTCCATGTAGTAGCCTCCAACGATTTTTGGGTCACTGTTGATGGTGAACGCATTCCTCCAGATTATTTTCCGGGAAAACCCGTCAATGCGGTCGTTAATACATATACCAAATGGTAATATAATGTAACTGGGACCTTTTGCGAAATAGCTTCGGCGATGGAGGCGTCTTCTTCTTCTGAGTTCAACACCTCTTGGGTCAAATTATTTTCAAATTAAGCGCACCTGTTTTCTTGACGTGAAATCCATCCTCCTTGCATTTTGTGTACATCCACTTGTACCCACAGAGCTGGCTAGATGTTTGTAAATGTTTATGGATAAAATGAACTACACAAGCCAAAGTGGTGTATTCCTTGAGCTGAACCAGACTACAAGACTTCAAAATTCGTTTTAAATGTCTCTCAGACACAACATAATGGTGACGACTTGCAAGTAAAGCAGCAATGTCCTTATAATAAAGTCCCAGGTGAAAATATAACTGAACTAAGTCCTGCACTGTCATTGTCACACAGAAATGCAAACCAAAATGTATAATGTATTATACATGCACACATGAAATGGACTATACTTTCTCATTAGGATGAGAAAGTTTCTCATTAGGATGAGAAAGTTTCTCATTCGAACAAGGTTTCTCATTGTAATGAGAAAGTTTCTCGTTTGAATGAGAAACTTTCCCATTGTAATGAGATTTCTCATGTCTCTCAGTGACGTTGAACCTGGTGGGAAAAAACAAACACAAAGGAAAAGTATACAAACTTTGTGGTGGAGGAGGAGGCCTCTCATCCCGCTTTGCTACATTTGTTGCTTTCTTCACCACCTTGAATGAAGAAGTTATAAGTCCATTCTTCGTAGCCATGTTGACGGGTGATCTTTAACACACAGACATTGGAGCGGCATAAAACTACTTTAATCCAAAACAAGAAATTGTTGTATTTTTGCCATTATTGTCCATAAACCCCAATTTCAAAATATCCAGTCAATGGATTGGACAGACAAATCTCCCCATAAAATAATGCACATCAGCGGAAATCTCCAATGTCAAAATTTGGTCAATTCCATATTTTTTCACAAATCTATACGATTGGTCAGTTTCCACAGTCTTGTTATTTTTACAAATGATTGAGCATCTAAAGCTTGCTTTCTTTGACAATACAATTACTCAGCGAACAAACATGGCGTTTTTTATTTCTTTTATTTTCCTCAAAAGTGATGGTTTTGGAGCAATGTACAAAAAAGTTGTCAATTAACGCCATATAATACATTTAATTTATGAAAAGTTAAAACAATATCTGAGACGGGACTTGAGTCGACTCCAGTCACTGCTATGATGACTTGTGAGTTGACTGTGTGACATTAGCGGAGCGGGATAACTGCTGCCAACAATGCCTCTCTTTTTATAAATAAGTTTATTAATACAGTAATCCTTTGCTATATTGTGATTCACTTATTGCAGATTCAGTGCATTGCCTTTTTTTTTTTTTATTGGTCAGTTAGTGCAGTTACTCACCTGCACATCTCTGATAAAGTAAGCTTCATTGGCTATATGATTTTAATCTGGCAGCAATGACTCACATCAGTTCAATTGGGCTCTTATTCTCATCAGAAAAAGAAACCTTGCTGAGTAATCACATCTCCTAATTTTGGCAAGTCACCAAATTGCTTGAGAAGACAAAGAACATGACTGAAAAGCCGCTGTTTAAAACACAAGCCACGGTCAAGAGTTTTATTAAATAAATTCACAAATACCCACCTGAGCCCGACGAATAGCTAATGCCACAGTGAAGCTCATAACAATAATGACAGAAACAAAAACGAGCAACATTTAGATTGATTTTCTACAACTACAGTACAGTAGTTAAAAACATCACAATAATGAATTCTGTTTTTCCACAATGCTTTTCGCTTGACTAAATTGGCAGGACCGTCATTGTGAGGAATGGGTGCCAACGCTTAAGCCAGGAAATCGCCTGAACACACCATGTCCGCATAGGCTGATGGTCACGTCATTGATGCGGAGCACCCACCTTTAAAAGGGCGTCTGCTTGTGTGGAGTGTATGGATGGTGACCTCAAGCGGACAAATTAAATTACCTGCACCTCTTTAAATAATCACATTTTGGCATCGAACTGTATATATGAAACTTATAAATTTGTGTAATCATCATCTACTTTGCATATTTCATTTATTGTGGGGATTTTCTAGAACATAACCCCTGAAATAAACGACAGGTTACTCAAATGATAGTGTGCCTTGCAGATTCTTACACCATACGGTTAGATACGTTCTAAACTGTAAACAAAGTTTATGAATGAAAATGACACCAAACAGTTAATAAAACACAGCACTTCGTGAAAAGGATCGGAAAGGGCTCGGGTTTACCATGGCAGCAGCAACTCAAAAAGGGGAATCTGCAAATATTGAACTGCAACACTACATGACAAAATCCAAAAGGGCCATGAGAGTCGAGGGCTACACCAAAATGCTAACCTCAGTTGTGTTACATATTAATTCAACGTATTTATTGAAAGCATTAAATAAATGTATTTTAATAAGCAGCTACTTGTTTATATCTATGTACACTGGGTATGGAAAGTATTGGTCTGAATACACACTGCAACCCCATATTGACAGAAAAAAAAAATGCAATTGTTGAAATTTTTGCAGATTTATTAAAAAAGAAAAACTGAAATATCACACAGCCGTAAGTATTCAGACCCTTTTCTGTGACACTCATATTGAACTCGGGTGCTGTCCATTTCTTCTGATCATCCTTGAGATGGTTCTACACCTTCATTGGAGTCCAGCTGTGTTTGATTATACTGATTGGACTTGATGAGGAAAGCTACACACCTGTCAATATTTGACCCTTAGAGCTCACAGTGCATGTCAGAGCAAATGAGAATTATGAGGTCAAAGAAACTGCCTGAAGAGCTCAAAGACATTATTGTGGCAAGGCACAGATCTGGCCAAGGTTACAAAAAAGATTCTGCTGCACTTAAGGTTCCTAAGAGCACAGTGGCCTCCATAATCCTTAAATGGAAGATGTTTGGGGACGACCAAAACCCTTCCTAGAGCTGGAAGTCTGGCCAAACTGGGCAATCGGGGGAGAAAAGCCTTGGTGAGAGAGGTAAAGAAGAACCCAAAGATCACTGTGGCTGAGCTCGAGATGCAGTCGGGAGATGGGAGAAACTTCTAGAACAGGGGTCGGAAACCCAAAATGTTGAAAGAGCCATATTCGACCAAAAAAAAAATAAAAATCCGTCTGGAGCCGCAAAAAAATAAAAGCCTTATAAAGCCTTATAATGAAGGCAACACATGCTGTAAGTGTCTATATAAGTCTACTATCCAAATGACATAATGAGCATTCATGATTAAGTGTTTATTTTTCCTGCAACGCATCCTGGAGAGAATGACGCACCAGATGACTACTCTGCTGTAAAATGGTGTTTTAAGTTTAACTTCCATTATTGATTTGTTATGTTTCATTGCATTTATGAAATTATAGAAATATAAAAGAAAACCGATTTTTTTTTGTCATTTTTGAGGATTAAAAAAAAACAAAATGGAACATGCCTCCTGTAATTTCAGACCTCCCCATGGAAATAAAATGCATTCCTCTTCAATCCTCAATAATACAAACAATCCTCTCTTGCGGATCCCCCTTATCTGGGCAACAGACAGAGTGTAATAAAACACAGCCTGCAATTATAAAAATAAAACAGCAGCCTTTTGAAAGGGTAAGTACTACGAAAATAAGCCCGTTTCATTCCGATGAATAAAATAATGCACAATCAAACACATTAAGGACAGCTATAGCATGCCTTCCCTGGAAATGTCTTTCCACATGACTCTTTTTGTTATTTGACAACTTCTCATTACAAAGCAGACATGTAGGCAAACCTTCCGCGCTGGCAATGAAAGCAAATGATTCGGTCCAAGAACTGTTGAATCCTCAGCTATCTTTCTCTTTTTCCCTTTGCGATCCATGGCCCATCACACACCCGCCGGTTTGTTTGCGACAGCCACCTGGCACGGCGAGCTCAAAGAAGCGCGCGTCGCAGGCTATGACGCAAATCTTCGTTGACAGAAATGTTGAAATTTAATATTTATTCAACACATTTTTACAGCATTGGAAAACGTTAAGAATGTTTGTATCATGTTTGTCCTCCTACAGAAACCACATTAAAACAAAAAATATATTTTTCTCCCCCATCTTTTTTCCATTTTCATTCATTTTTGAAAAAGCTCCAGGGAGCCACTAAGGCGGCGCTAAAGAGCCGCGGGTTGCCGACCCCCGTTCTAGAAAGTCAACCATCACTGCCGCCCTCCACCAGTCGGGGCTTTATGGCAGAGTGGCCCGACCCCACATGGAGTTTGCTAAAAAACTCGGCACAGTGGCCGACTGGTTAGCGTGTCAGCTTCACAGTTCTGAGGTGGGGATAAGTGGCTCAGAGAACGGATGGATGGATGGATGGTCTGATGAGCCCAAGATAGAACTTTTTGGCCTTAATTCTAAGCGCTGTGTGTGGAGAAAACCAGGCAGTGCTCATCACCTGTCCAACACAGTCCCAACAGTGAAGCATGGTGGGGGCAGCATCATGCTGTGGGGATGTTTTTCACCTGCAGGGACAGGACGACTGGTTGCAATCGAAGGAAAGATGAATGCGACCAAGTACAGGGATATCCTGGACGAAAACCTTCTCCAGAGTGCTCAGGACCTCAGACTGGGCCGAAGGTTCACCTTCCAACAAGATAATGACCCGAAGCACACAACTCCGTGACTCTTCTTGAATGGCCCAGCCAGAGCCCTGACTTCAACCCAATTGAGCATCTCTGGAAAGACCTGAAAATTGCTGTCCACCAACGTTCACGATCCAATCTGACAGAACTGGAGAGGATCTGCAAGGAGGAATGGCAGAGGATCCCCAAATCCAGGTTTGAAATCCAGGCGTTTGTTGCATCATTCCCAAAAATACTCAAGGCTGTATTAGCTCAAAAGGGTGCTTCTACTAAATACTGAGCAAGGGGTCTGAATACTCATGGCTGTGTGATATTTCAGTTTTTCTTTTTTAATAAATCTGCAAAAATTTCAACAATTCCCTTTTTTTCCTGTCAATATGTGGTGCTGTGTGTACATTAATGAGGAAAAAAAAGAACTTAAATTATTTTAGCAAATGGCTGCAATATAACAAAGAATGAAAAATTTAAGGGGGTCTAAATTCTTTCCATACCCACTGTATATGTTGTTATAAGTAGGAAATAAAAATGGTAAACAAAATTATAGGTGGTCATTAAAATTAACTTTACAGTTATTTAATCAACATTCACACACACGCACACAAAGTCAACGGCAGGCATTTATTTTTCCAAAGTGTGCTGACATTGAACATCAACCATTAACTTATATTAACTAACATTTTAATCACGGTCAGAATATAGTTTACGTTTATTAAAACAGCAACCTTTTTTTTTTTTGTTAACCAAGGCCGTCAGAAGCGAGAAAGGGTGCAATGGCGATCCCACTCTCCTTTAAAAAAAAAATGTTTTAAATTGATGAAACAAAATAAATGGGTCATTCATCTGTTTAAAGTAATGATGCAAAATTTTATTGAATTACATTTTGATTGATACAACCTCTCACGGGCATCCTCTATTGGGGTTTTTCGGTAAACGATGTATCCGCACGCCATGTTGGGAACAAGTAGAAATGGCTCTAGCCACACAACCAACTATTTTGACAAACATCACCCAAAATCAACTTATGGAAGGGCCATCTGCGATATTCGAGGCAGCTGCCACGACACACAACGGCAAGTGTCGTAGGACCTGGCTCCTCCTAGGCAGCTGCCTTTCAAGTGACATCGGATTGGATTCCTACGCGCCAACGCGCCGTAGCAACCCAGCTCCCAGACATGCCAACATGGTGGCCATGTTAGGGAGGGACATGAAAGGCAATGAATGCATGAGCCATTGTCATTCAGTCGAAACTTGCTCAATTCTCAACCGATTTTCACGAGGTTTACTTTTTTTGTCAATGCCAAAACGTCTGCAAGCAGTACAGAAAATATTTTTACACGTGAAAGGTTATTACCTTGTTGTGATTGTACAGCGTTGTATGCAACTGTATGCAGTTCAATGTGCTGGCATTCGTGTTTTGGTTTTCTCGTCCACACACGTGTAATGCGCGGACGAGTTTGACCTCCCTAGCTTAGCGTTGCCCTAGGCATGAAGCGCAAAACGGGCGTGTCTTTGGCTACCTATTTAGATCTGTGTTTATATATCACTGAAGAATAAGTAGTAGAAGAAGAAGAAGAAGAAGAAGAAGAAGAAGAAGAAGAAGAAGAAGAAGAAGAAGAAGAAGAAGAAGAAGAAGAAAAAAAAGTAGTCGTAGAAGAAGAAGTAGTAAAAGAAGAAGAAGAAGAAGAGATAATAAAACAATATCGAAAACAACTTAACTCGTGAGAACATGGGGGTAAGAATATAACATTTTTATCATTCTCTAAATGGGTATGTTTGTATCCGCCGCTGACTGTCTCTCGAGAGTCACACTCGTGATTGCGCATATTGAGTGCCGTTTGAACCGCCGTTTTCCGTATTTAACTGCGTTCGCGTTTGTTCACCGTACACCACTAATGATGTAGAACAGGTGTCCGAGTTTTGATCACGACTTCGCAACATTTCTCGAAAGAGCAATTACACACGTTAGAAGACTTGGAGGTTTCCCTAATTATAGAAAATGAATGGGTGGATGGTGTAATTAGATTGTGGACGAAGAGAGACATTTCTAGGACGAACGGCTGCCCAGGTCCCTTGACGTTGTTTAAACCCCCCATGATGGCTCATATTTTCCACCTCAAATTTCATGAATTTTATCTACTATAAATTGCTGTTACGTGCTCTAGTTATTCTCGGCTCTTCGTGATTTTTTTTTTCTATGCATGTTTGAGTGGCAAAATAAACCACAGATCACTTGACTGCCATCTGCAAACTCTCGTTTGACACGTAAGCATTTTTATGTATAGCTGGGTGCAATATTTTGTAGCCTTTGGTATGTTGTGTGTAGATAATGATAAACTTGGGACGCAGTTACTCCTTTTCGTGTGCTCTTTATTCGGCCATCTTGGATCACGCAATGCAGCTCTCGTGGTATCTTGTACAACACTACGGCGACAAAGTAGGGGACATTCATTTGACAAAATCAGATGGGAACGTTATACTGTATGTCCCTTCTAATAAAAAAATAAATGGCACGTGAAATAACATCAATACACTTGTGAACGATAGCAGAGCTGTAATAAGCAAATTTAATTGACACTTTAAGAAAATATACAACAGTATGACTTATAGCCATTTTTGCAACTTTATCTGTTAAGTAAACAAAGTTATAAAATTGCTTTTCTGAAAATATAAACGTGACACATAAATGCTTTTGTCACAATTGTTTTGAACAAGTTAATGAACACAAACATAGCTGGTACATTTATCCATTGTCCATACCGCTTATCCTCAGTCGGGTCGCGGGCGTGCTGGAGCCTATCCCAGCGGACTCTGGGCGAGAGGTGGGCTACATCCTGAACTGGTTGCCAGCCAATCGCAGGGCACATATAAACAAACAACCATTCACACTCACAGTCTCCAATCAACCTACCATGCATGTTTCTGGGATGTGGGAGGAAACCGGAGTACCCGGAGAAAACGCACGCATGCACGGGGAGAACACACAAACTCCACAGAGACTAGGCCGAATTTGAACCCGGGTCCTCAGAACTGTGAGGCAGATGTGCTAACCAGTCATCCGCAATTGTTGCCCTTATGGATTTTATATATACAATTTCCCATCAGTTATTTATATATGAAGAATACCTCTTGGCTTGATGGTGTGGCCGTATCTGCTTGTGTATGCAGATCGCTGCTGGTCATTCTGAAGGCTTCTTTATACTAGCGCGGGCGGTGACCGCGCTAATGTCACTGCGGCTATCCAGCCTTTATACTCGAGCGCAACCCCCATTGCGCAGTTTTGAAAATGTACTGCAGTTCTCCAAGTCGTGGGTGTCGCTATGGCTGGTATTGGCTAGGACACCACAGGGAGGAGTTTCCTATGCATTTTTTGGCCATTTCCGGTAGACGTTTTTACTTTCCTTTCCAAGGAACAAAGTCACAACAATGGCGACCCTGGAAGAGTGTCTGCTAGAACAAATGGACCTAGATGACCAGATGATACGTTTAATTATGCTGCAAAATCGATCAAGAAGGTGGCGGCATAGGTGGTATGTGTAACCAAGGGGAGTGCTGAGTACATCATCAAAACATGTGACTAAAACGGACCAATCATGAGAGATGATCTCCACGGCATTCTACGCGCAGCAACAATTTTTGCCGTGTGCACATCAAGTGACACACAAGGGCCGCGTGACTCAATGCGTCGGTCACGTGATGCAGGGTGGGCGCCTTAGGAGTATAAAGAGGCCTTGAGAGTCAATCTGTGTATGGTCCTTCCTCAGCTGGTTGTGGAGTTGTTGCATCACTGGTGTTTGGCTCCATCTGCTGGTCATTCGGTTCAATTGTTTCAAAAGTGTTCCAATCATGGCTTTGGATGAGATGTCTGCGGTTGCGTTTGAGTGTCTGTCCGTCCTGTCTTTGTATGTGGTAACTTCTGGGTGTTTTCAAGTTAGGTCACTATTGCAGGTTTTCAGCATCTGTCTTCCTGCCTAAAGCAGATGGGAGTACCTGGTGGTTGGTGATGCAGAGCTGCCAACCTATAAAAATTCACTTCTCGAAAAATTTGTCTGAATTTTCAAATTTTGTCAAGAACATTTCTGTGAAACAGTCAATCATAATCGTAAATAGATTATGGCTCCAAGCTTTGTCAAAGTGTAATTTTGTTTTTATTACATTAAGCTTGTAATGATGGACGCAGTTGTCTCCTGAATCAAAGTACCAGTATATGAGATTTGGCATTCCATCATCATAAATATCTGCCTCAATGAATTAATTCACCTTTGCCAGTTTTGTTTTCAACCCTGGTTAAAAAAAAAAAACTAACAAAAAAAGACCCCACATCTATTAAAGCAGATTAATCAGATCTCAAATGCCAAAATTAAAACTCAGCACAAAGAAATAACATTGCTGATAGACTGAAGTAGTTTACCGTATTTTCACGACCATAAGGCGCACTTAAGTCTTACATTTTCTCCAAAATGGACTAGGCGCCTTATAATGCGGCGCGCCTTATGTGTGCACCGAGTTCCAAAAGCTATAAATGTTGTTGTGTGATGAGCGGTCCCCTGGACTGACTGGGAGCATTTCCTGCCCACACGCTGCTTACACAGAGGAAAAGTAGAGGAGGCATGCGTCCGTTAAAGGGGAAAGGGTGCGTGTGAAGGAGGACGCTAAAGCCACGCCCCCAGTAGATATATAGTGCCGGTATGTGCATTGTGCAAAACAACATCGCTTTGGCTAAGGACCCCCGAAAATGGCACCTATGAAGAGACACGTTTACGAAGCACAGTTTAAACTGCAAGGTATCAGTTGGAGGAGGAACATGGGATTAGAGCAGTCGCGAGAGAATTCAAGATCTACGAATCCATAGTTCGCAAGTGGAGGAAGCAGGAAAAAGAGCTTCGCCAAGTCAAGAAGACGAAGCTGAGTTTCCGCGGAAACAAGACGAGGTGGCCCGAGTTGGAAGACCAATTCGAGCACTGGATTAATGAGCAAAGAACAGCCGGGAGAAGCGTCTTTACAGTAACCATTCGACTGAGTGCAATAACTCAGAGCTTGCCATCATTGACGAATGAACTCCAACCGCTGGACATCGGTGTAAACAGGGCGTTCAAAGTGAAGTTGCGAGTGGCATGGGAGCGATGGATGACAGATGGCGAACACAGTTTTACTAAGACTAGGAGGCAGCGCCGGGCGAGTTACGCCACAATTTGTGAATGGATTGCGGATGCTTGGGCAAACGTGTCTGCTTGCACTGTTGTTCGAGTTTTCGTAAAAGCCGGCATCATTTCCGAGGAGCCGCACGGCAACAACACTGACTGACAATGACGAGAGGGAACCCGGCATGTTTGGAGAACTTGCCCAGCTGTTCATTTCGGATACAGAACATGAGGACTTTGATGGATTTGTGGATGAGGATTGATTAAAAAAAATAAAATAATAACGCGAGTATATTGTTAAATACTTCAATAAAGTACAACCAAACTCAGTTTTGCTCCTGCTGCCTGTTTAAAAATATTGTTTTAGCGTGCATGCATGCTGCCGTATGTTTTAAGCTAGCGTATGTTTTACCATGCCTGCGCCCAATATTACTGTGCGCCTTATGTATGTGTTAAATACAGAAATAGACTTCCAATGAAGTTTGGACGTTGTGTTAAACATAAATAAAAATAGAACACAATGATTTGCAAATCATGTTCAACCTATATTTAATTGAATATACACTACAATGACAAGATATTTAATGTTCAAGCTGATAAACTTTATTGTTGTTAGCAAATAATTACCTCTTCTCTTGCATGCTATATATATTTCCTATATCCACAATTGCTGCTGAAAAAAATGTCAATTTCCCCATTCTGGGACTAATAACGGTTATCTAATATTACACATTTATCATTAATAGTTTTATACTTTGATCCTGCCCACGTTCTGAAGTGACAACTGCAGTGACGAACTAATTCATTTCCGATTCAGATGCAGCGTCCTGTGTGGACGTATTATTTTAAATTAGTATCTCGAACTGCGTATTAATTGGGCTTTTAATTTTGTTGTTTAAAGTTGGTTATGCCGTGAAAATGTGATTGCAGCCAGACCTACCTGACAACTGCCCAAAAGGGTAACGTGGGTCCCCCTTTCCATGGGCATTCAGTGCATGAATCAGCCCTGAGGTTCACGTTCACTCAACACGTTCGCTGAAGGACTATGCACTGTTGTTGTCACATATTGTAAACTAGGAAAGGCAGGGAGATTTAAAAATAAATAACCAAAGCTAAGTTATCACTTTCCTATCTCTCTCAGGAAGCTCTCGAACACCCGTCTTCGTTTGTGACTCGTGAACATGCGTGTGGCTTGGCAACCGGGGAATGAAATTATATGGCGCGTGCATCAAGCAGTTGTTCAATGTGGACGGACGGGCCCATAATGTCAAGACACTGGATTCCCGCCCCAATATCTGGAACAAGCAGTGTTAGTGCTTAGTGTTAGTCAATTTTTAGTGATTTCTGTCACAAAATACAAAATTTTCCGTAACATTTGGCAGCTCTGGTGATGTAGTGGTTTTACAGATCTGTTGTCGTGTAGCTGTTGGCGGTGTTGACACTCTTGTCTCAGTTTGTGCACAGCTTCCTGAGGTGTGACTTGCGGCTGCAATTGTTTTGACGTAGGCAACAATGAGCGTAACAGTCTACTCATAAAGAGTTGAGCTGGTGACTTTTTAAGTTGTCCACAGGTGTATTCCTATACTCAAGTAGTCTGTCGTACAAGTCACTGTGTCCAGGTGCACCTTTGTCCAGTATGTGTTTTACTGTCTGGACTGTTCTCTCAGAAAGTCCATTACTTTGTTGGTAACAAGGGCTTGTTGCTGTGTGCTTGAAATCCCATTCCTTGGTGAAGTGTCTGAGTTCGGAGTTGTAGCAGGGTCCGTTGTCGCTGATGACAGAAGTGGCGATTGAAGGCTGACTTGAGCTTTGCAATGATGGCAGATGAGGTGCAGCTGTGTAGTCTCCCAAGCAAAAAAAATCTTGCTTTGCTCGTCGACTATGATGATGTGGCTCCTGGGAGTTCTCTGTGCGCAAATACCAAATACTTGCCATGGTCTTTCTGCTGTGGAGTACGATGGCAGCGGATCTTTTGGGGTTTAGCGCTTCGCCTCTCCTGGCATATGATGCATTGTGTGACTATTGTTTATTTTGGTCACTCACCCCTTATGAGTTGCTGTACTTTTTGGGGGGTATTAATACTTGCTTAATTTTGTTACATTTTAGCAGACTTTATCTGAAAATTGTTTTTAGTTTGTCACATATATTTACTTATATAATGTTTATTTTTTTAACCAAGATTTATTTTTCTCTTCAGCGGTCTGGTACCCGGCGGCGATACCAAGAGGATGTAATCTCAGATGAAGAAATTGATGGAAGGAGAATGTTTGATCTGGAGGAGAAAGTCTACAGCCAGAGGTTCAACTCTGATCGGATCATTCGCATGCAAGGAAAAGGTAGACAAGTAATAAGTGCTAATAATAACTAAAAAATTTCTGTGGAAAGTTTTGATGGGCCTGTTGTTTCCTGGAAGTTGGAAAGCTTTTTTTTTTTCTTCTCAAATTTGGAAATACATTTTGGCAGAGGAACGAGCTGTACAGTGTAAAGTTGGACCAGTTTTAATCTGTCAAAAATTTTTACAATTAGAGGTGGCGCCGGGTGATACATCGTGAAGCTCAATTCAATCAATATTTGATTGAAGCTAGATGTGGAAAATGGGTCGATTTTATTTATTTATTTTTCTAATATTCCATTTACCAGCGGGAATAATGCAGCCCTATGGGGGCCACAAGCCAGTGCAAACTGTTGGCCTGTCCCAAGCCCGGATAAATGCAGAGGGTTGCGCCAGGAAGGGCACCCGGCTTAAAACTTTGCCAAACAAATATGAGCGTTCATCGGAAGAATTCTATACCGGATCGGTGGTGGCCCGGGTTAACAACATCCGTCCCCGGCACTGGGAACCGGTGGGAATTCAGCTACTGTGGGTCAAAGATGGAGAGGTGGAAAGCTGGTTCTTAGGCAGAAACTGAAGAGGAAAATCTCGGGAGTTGGTTGACATGATGATTAGGAGAAAGGTTGATATATATTGTGTGTCCAGGAGACCAGGTGGAAAGGCAGTAAGGCTAGAAGTTTAGGGGCAGGGTTGAAATTGTTTTACCATGGTGTAATATTGTTTTTTTATTTTTTATTTTTTTTAAAAGAAGAGTTGGCTAAGAATGTGAAGGTGAAAAGAGTATCAGATCGCGTGAGGAGGCTGAAACTTGAAATTGATGGTGTTCTGTATAATGTGAGTAGCGGCTATGCCCCACAAGTAGGATGTGACCTAGAGGTGAAAGAGAAATTCTGGAAGGAGCTAAATGAAGTAGTTCTGGGTATCCCAGACAGAGAGCGAGTTGTGATTGGTGGAGATTGTAATTGATATGTTGGTGAAGGAAACAGGGTTGATGAAGAAGTGATGGGAATTTTGTATAATCATTCTGGGTATTTATTGGAACTGTTCTAAAATTCCATCTGTAATATTTTAAATTTCTGTCTTTTAGATTTAACGTATGAGTTCATCCAAAGAGGTGGCCTGAGAGACCCAATCATCTTTGAGAAAATTGATGGACTCGGACTTAAGTAAAAAAAAAATCTTGCCGTTTTTTTCTCTACTCCTCTCTGCTCCCCCGCCCCCCAAATGAAGCACTCATCATTTGTTGTATAAAGTAGACATAGTAACATTTTCTTTTCTTTTCATAGGATGCCTGATCCAAGCTTCAGTGTTAGTGATGTCAAGATGTTTGTTGGTAAGCCACAACTTCTTTCACTGATCAATTTGTTGTAATACAAACTCTGTTCCCATTAAAGTGGGGATGTTATGTAAAATGTAAATAAAAACAGAATAATATGATTTTGAAATCCATTTCAATTTGTATTCTATTAAATGGTGTTGTACCAATGAGAGTACTGTACCAAGGTATTTTGTCGTCCAAAATAGCATGGTACCAGTTTTTGTTATTCGTACCGAAAAATTAAAAAGTCATAGTGTCTTAAAGGCCAGTACCAAAAAAGCCGACAGTCAGCCAATGACTGCCTGTCTTCTAACAAGTTGTGTATGCGCGACTGTGTGGGAGCTTGGAAAATGAAATGTCTTCAAAGTTCAAACTGCTGACTAGTTTCTGTGGAAAAGTTGGCACCCGTTAGCGTTAGCCACTGGTATGCAGTTCATGAGGCTATGAGAGCAAAGTCAGTGTTATATGCAGTGGATGCTCCTGTGCTGTTAAAGAGACTCTGCATTTGATGCACATGAGTCAGTGTGACCAGTAGGAGATGGATAGCATGAGACGACTTAGCATGGGTGTATGTCGCTTGGAGCGCTCCAACCCGGATATAGGCTACACTCATCATAGTAGACCACTCTGGAAATCAGGGAGTTTGTGAAGAATAAAAGTCCACCGAATGTAAAAGTAACCCACTTATGATCCAAGCGGAGCAAAAAAGTTCACTTTTTGTGTCGTGGCTCCGTACGCAATGAATGACAAAGTGGGTGAACAATCTATTGTTTTCAATGGGAGAAATCACATGCAATCAAATAAAATAAATACTGCACAAAAGCCTTAAATACACAGTATTAAGTATGAGTAAAGTGTATATAAATGTAGAAATATATATAATGTAGTAATGGATAAAATATTAGACCCCTTGTTTCTTCAGTTTCTTGTTCATTTTTAATGCCAGGTGCAACTAAAGATACTTTTGTTTGGACAAATACTATGATGACAACACTAATAGCACATTAGAGTTGAATATAAGAGATGCTATAAGAGCTATCTAGCTCAAGCCATTTCCCATGGTTGTCTTGATAATAACAAATTATATTAAATAATACAATTAAGATGTTGTATTCTTTATGCCTTTAGTGGTACCAGGTATTATAATGAACAAGAAATTGAAGGAACAATTGTCTATTTTTTTTCATGACTCTACATATCATACATATGCTGCATATACATGTAAAATTTTACAGTCCCCTCCAAAAGTATTGGAACGGCAAGGTTAATTCCTTTTGTTTTTGTTTTATAATAAGACATTTGGGTTTCAGATCAAAAGATGAATATGAGACAAAAGTCCAGAATTGCAGCTTTCATTTCATGGTATTTACATCTAGATGTGTTAAACAACTCTGGACAGATCACTTTTTGTTTGAAGCCTTCCACTTTTCAAGTGAGCAAAAGTATTGGAACAGACATTAAATTAACTTAAAGTAAATAACATTTAGATTGAAGAGACTCAATTTTCCGTAGGTTTGAATGTGAGTGTGAATGGTTTATATGTGCCCTGCGATTTTCTCGCGACCAGTTCAGGGTGTACCCCGCCGCTCGCCCGAAGATAGCTGGGATAGGCCCGTGACCCTAATGAGGATAAGCGGTACAGAAAATGGATGGACGGATAAATAACATGTAATATTTGGTGGCATAACCCTTACTTGCAATAACTGCAAAAAGTCTGCGCCCCATTGACTTCACCAGACTGTCGCATTCTTTATTTAAAATGCTTTTCCAGGCCTTTACTGCAGCCTCTTTCAGTTCTTGTTTGTTTCTGGGGGTTTCTCCCTTCACTCACACAAAACACACACAGTAGGTGTTCAAGTCATCAGCTATTCCTCTTTTTTTTCTCCGCTTGGGTTGATTTGGAAGGTCTGGAGTCCACCGAGTCACACAGACTTCTCCTTGCCAGTCGACTTTTCACAATCACCGACCCCTTTCACGTTAGCCCTTAACGTTAGCATGACCTATTAATTTGTCATACATTGTCAACATTAACATGTACACGTGTTCAACTTACATGGCTTCATTGTCCAACATTTGATAGTTGATAGTTCGTGTGTCAACCATGACATATGGTGCATTCAAGAATAGCTCGAAACTACGTGTAACGATTTGTTGAAAAGGAATTTAATCGTTTTAATGGCTGTAAAATTGTATTTGTGTGTGTAAGTGAGGGGTAGTGGGGCAAATATTTACCTGTGCGTTGTCAGGGCTCTACACTAACTTTTGCAGTGGTAGCACTGGTTGGTCGCACCAGCACATGATTTGGTCGCACCCTTTTTTGGGGGAGATTCATGACCATGCATGCTGATGAGTAGTTGTCTTAATTGGCATGCTATAGTTTTATGAAGTTGAAGTAACTTGAGATTTGGGATTTCCAAACTATTTTCCTGGGAACAAGTTTGTCTGCAACAGGCAGTGGCAGACAACACGTCAATTATTTTATTTACAGGGTGAATTTGTATTTGAAATCATGGTTACACTATAATGAATTGTTAATGGGATGCCTACTTTTTTTTTTGTCTTGTTCGGCTGTTAGGTCAAGCAGAATGGAGGATCTGTATCCCTTTTATGCCTGAACAGTTTTCCTGTGTCACAGTGGAGTTTTTAAGCTTCCGCTGTGGTTTCTTAGTATTATAATTGAAGTTTATTGTGAATCAAGAGTCGATCAGTCGAACAGAACGAAGTTTCTAGAGGGGAGAGAGAAACAAAGACAAAGCACTAATTGTAAACAGGATGAGAAAAGTAAGTCATTACATTATCGACAACAATGAAACATTATATATGAGTGTTGAATGGGGCTGTAGTACTACACCCTGTGAGGGAAGGGCAGGACAAGCTGGAAGAGGACAAGGACAGGAGAAGAAGCATGCAGGAAGAGGGTCGTGAACCTGGCTGTACAACTGAAGTGTAGTGGGGTTGACTATGTGAATTATAAAAGTCTATAGGACGAGAGTATGAGTGAGGGAATACACAAGCAGTTTGCATATTCATGAGTTATTTGTCGCAATAAGTGAGTGGCCCCACATCCAGTGAAAGAGTCCCAGGGGTCTGTGCCTGCGGACACATGCAAGTGAATTGACACTGTTTTACATGCACAAAGACTGACAGAAGTGTCCTGTATTTGCTGTGCCCGCACTGCGGAGGCTGAGCACCCCACCCAATCAATCGAGGGGCATCATCGGGTCCAGGGGTCCACCCGAGAGCAGCCTGGTGGACGGGACACGTCCCACACCAAGGGACCCAATGCCCCCCCCCCCCCCCCCCCCAGCTGCACCAACCCCCACCACCACCATCGCCCCAGATGTGCTGAAACCCGGTCCGACACCCACACCCTCCCAACCCCATACCGGTCCCCCAGGAACCCTTTATGTATATGTTCCCAGATTTGATTAGTAAGAAAAATATATACAGTGAGTGGCGTGAGCGTGTACTAAGTGAATGATTAAGAGGCATGCTTCCTGCAGGTTGGGCCCATCAGGCCGGACAACCACCGATGAAGGGGACTGACCCACACAGACCCGCAGCACCGACCCCGGTACACATTCCCACCAGCCCCCACTACCCGCCCCAGAGTGTGTGAGGTGGACCCCCCTCCCCCCTAAACCAAGCAGGGACAAAAACCCCACAGCAGGCCCCACAGCCCGCAGGGGAAACCCCAGCTCCCCCATGGGAAGAGGACGAGGCGACCGCAGCGGGACGCAAGGAACGGAGAGAAGAGGAGGAAGCAGGCCCAAGGAGTGACAGGGGGCCCCCACCGCCCCCACCAGCAGCCAGGCGGGTGCCAGCTGGCACCGCTCCGCCACCCACGGAACATAGGCGATTCACCATCACACCACCAATACTCCCCGGGAGTTCACCCAAGTGGTCCCCCCGAGATCGGGAAGGAGTGAAGTCCCGCCCCCACAGACGCCGGAACCGCAAACACAGGGCCATCCCTACTCCATGCATGTGTCCTCTCAGATCTAAAATGGTTGGGAAAAGAAAAATAATAAATAATAAAAAAACAAAAACCTCGACAACAAAGAATACAAAATTCAAAAGTTTACTTTCACACTTTGTTACTGTCAAATGGCGTCCTACCCAGGCAAAAGAATCAAGAGTCTAGATTTAGCATGTTGAGAAAAGGTGACCAGCTTTCTGCGTATATATGAAATTGATTTTTTTCGTTCTGCTGATATTTTTTCGAACTCAATATATTCTATGATGAGATTTAGCCACTGTCCATCCATCCATCCATCTTCTACCGCTGGTCCGAGGTCGGTTCGGGCAGTAGCTTTAGCAGGGATGCCCAGACTTCCCTTTCCCCAGCCACTTCATCCATCTCTTCTGGGGGGATCCCGAGGCGTTCCAAGGCCAGCTGAAGGATGGCCTGGGAACGCCTGGACGCGCACCCGTTGGCGATTCACCGACAACGACCGACAAAAACAAAGGGGCACCTTGGACAACACCTCATCCAGCTCTTCCGGGTGGATCCCGAGGCATTCCCAGCCCAGCCAAAAGACGTAGTCTCTTCAGCGTGTCCTGGGTCGTCCCCGGGATCTCTTCCCGGTGGGATGTACCCACTGGGGAGGCGTACGGGAGGCATCCGAATCAGATGCCCCAGCCACCTCATATGGTTCCTCTCTATGTGGAGGAGCAGCGGCTCTACTCTGTGATCCTCCCGGATGACCGACCTTCTCACCCTATCTCTAAGGGAGAGCCCGGACACCCTGCGGAGGAAACTCATTTGGGCCACTTGTTTCCGGGGTCTTGTTCTTTTGGTCACGGCCCACAGCTCGTGACCATAGGTGAGTGTAGGAACGTAGATCGACCAGTAAATTGAGAGCTTCGCCTTTCGACTTAGCTCCTTCTTTACTACAACGGACCGATACAAAGTCTGCATCACTGCAGACGCTGGACCGATCCGCCTGCCGTTCTCCCATTTCATTCTTCCCTCACTCGTGAACAAGACCCCAAGATACTTGAACTACTCCACTTGGGGCAGGATCTCATCCCCGACCTGGAGAGGGCACGCCACCCTTTTCCGACTGAGGACCATGGTCTCAGATTTGGAGGTGCTGATTCTCATCCCAGCCACTTCACACTCAGCTGCGAACTGCTCCAGTGAGAGTTGGAGGTCACGGCTTGATGAAGCCAACAGAACCACATCATCTGCAAAAAGCAGAGATGCAATACTGAGGCCACATAACCGGACCCCCTCTATGCCTCGGCTGCGCCTTGAAATTCTGTCCATAAAAGTTATGAACAGAATCGGTGACAAAGGGCAGCCTTGGCAGATTCCATCCCTCACCGGGAACGAGTCCGACTTACTGCCGGATATGCGGACCAAACTCTGACTCTGGTCGTACAGGGACCGAACAGCCCGTATCAGGGGGTTCGGTACCCCGTACTCCCGAAGGACTCTCCGAGGGACACGGTCGAACACCTTCTCCAAGTCCAGAAAAAACATGTAGACTGGTTGGGTGAACTCCCATACACCCTCGAGGACCCTGCCGAGGGTGGAGAGCTGGTCCACTGTTCCACGGCCAGGATTAAAACCACACTGATCCTCCTGGATCTGAGATTCGACTTCCCGGCGGACCCTCCTCTCCAGCACCACAGAAGAGACCTTACCAGGGAGGCTGAGGAGTGTGATTCCCCCTGTTGTTGGAACACACCCTCCGGTCCCCCTTCTTAAAAAGGGGGACCACCACCCCAGTCAATCCAGAGGCATTGTCCCCGATGTCCATGCGATGTTGCAGAGGCGTGTCAACCAGGACAGCCCCACAACATCCACAACATGAATCCCATCCACTCCCGGGGCCTTGCCACCGAGGAGCTTTTTAACCACCTCGGTGACCTCAACCCCAGAGATAGGAGAGCCCAGACTATGCTTCCTCATGGGAAGGCGTGTCTGTGAAATTGAGGTCTTCGAAGTATTCTCCCCACCGACTCACAACGTCCCGATTCAAGGTCAGCAGCGCCCCATCCCCACTATACACAGTGTTGATGGTGCACTGCATCCCCCTCCTGTGACGCCGGATGGTGGACCAGAATTTCCTCGTAGCCGTCCGGAAGTCTTTCTCCATGGCCTCACTTCAGCAACCACCAAAGTTGCAATCCTCTTGGTCAGCCGGTACCCATCAGCTGCCTCAGGAGTCCCACAGGCCAAAAAGGCCCGATAGGACTCCTCCTTCACCTTGACGGCATCCCTCACGGTTGGTGTCCACCAACGGGTACGTGGATTGCCGCCACGACAGGCACCTTACGGCCGCGGCTCCGGTCGGCCGCCTCAGCAATGGAGACGCGGAACATGGTCCACTCGGACTCTATGTCCCCCGCCTCCCCCGGAACGTGAGCAAAGTTCTGTCGGAGGTGGTATTTGAAACTCCTTCTGACAGGGGATTCTGCAAGACGTTCCCAGCAGACCCTCACAATACACTTGGGGCTGCCAGGTCGGACCGGCATCTTCCCCCATCATCGGCGCCAACTCACCACAAGGTGGTGAACGGTTGACAGCTCCGCCCCTCTCTTCACCAGAGTGCCCAAGACGTGCGGCCGTAAGTCAGATGACACAACCACAAAGTCAATCTATCTGCGACCTAGGGTGTCCTGGTGCCAAGTGCACGTGTGGACACCCTTATGCTTGAACATGGTGTTGGTTATGGACAATCCGTGATGAGCACAGAAGTCCAATAACAGAACACCGCTCGGGTTCTGCTCGGGGGGGGCCGTTCCTCCCAATCATGCCCTTCCAGGTCTCACTGTCATTGCCCTCGTGAGCATTGAAGTCCCCCAGCAGAACGATGGAGTCCACAGCGGGAGCGCTCTCCAGCACCCCCTCCAAGGACTCCAAAAAGGTTGGGAACTCTGAACTGCTGTTTGGTCCATAGGCACAAACAACAGTCAGGACCCGTCCCCTCACCTGAAGGCGGAGGGAGGCTACCCTGTCGACCACCGGGGTGAACCCCAACATACAGGCGCCGAGCCGGGGGGCAATAAGTATACCCGCACCTGCTCGGCGCGTCTCACTGTGGGCAACTCCAGAGTGGAAGAGAGTCTAACCCCTCTCAAGAGGACTGGTACCAGAGCCCAAGCTGTTTGTTGGAGGAGAGTCCGACTATATCTGGTCGGAACGTCTCAACCTCACACACCAGGCCGCGCTCCTTTGTTGCCAAAGAGGTGACGTTCCACGTCCCTAGAGCCAGTTTCTGTAGCCGGGGATCGGATCGCCAAGGTCCCTGCCTTTGGCCACTGCCCAGCTCGCACTGCACCCGGGCTCGCTGTCGTCACAGGCTGTTTCGTACTTTAACGCTGGCAACTAGATCTATTCCAAACATCCACCATCCACGTAATTTCTGAATATTACTCCACGGCGGACTAATATGCAAGTGCACCGGCCTGAGGTTACGCCTGTGCACTCGGGACCTGCTTTGGATAAGTCAGAGGAGTTGACGAGAACAGAAAAAACACTTCTGCTGCTTCTGCTGTTAAGAAGTAATGGTACTTTTACTCTGTTACAATTATCTAAATGTCGCTCGCTTCTTTTAGTTATCAATTATTGCTTTTTATCGCGAGACTACGACTTCGACTAACGCATTGGGCGCTCAATCCAATTTAAGCGCTAGTAATATTTAAATCTAGTTCATCAATCAAACGACACAAGAAAGTCACATGACCTCATACGTTGTCTTCTATTGGGCTTCACAGGCATAGGTATTAACACGAGGTAATCCACCCCGGCGGATCATCGTGCCTACGTGGCCACCATGTTGGGAAGGTCGTCATTACCATGAAGGCAACAATGTTTTGTTGTAGTTTTGGCTTTGCATACACAGGCGCCCACACAGCAATATCAGAATTTGTACGTTTCACATTTTATTTATTTTATTGATGTTCATGCTCTGTTGAAAAAAATCTGAAAAATATACTCACCTCTGGAGCAGATATTTATTGCTACTCTTATATTTAAGCAACATTTTTGCTCAACAGATCAGCCAGTGTCGTATTTGTTGCACTGGTCTTTTGTATTTTTGCGTTGAGGTGCTGCGTGTCGTGACCCTGGTTTTGGTGCCAGCGGAACTGCGAAGCACACGTAACATTGGCGACGAGCTGATCTGTGAGTACATCTTGTATTAATTCGGAAATGCGCCTACAATTATCTAATTAGTTTACGGATGTTAATATTAACTGTATTAAGTGACTGAGGGATGTTAGGGATTGTGGCACAACACAGAATGAACTAACTTCAAATTCAGAAATGGCCAATCAAAACAGAAAAATACTCGACTTAATAATTTAGTCTTTTTACGATCACCGAGCTTTATCTTGTCAAATCAAACACTGTCGGGGACGCGAAACCGGAAAACGTGTGACCAGTCAACGCGATGAGATACAATCGTTGCCGTGGCAACGACAACAACAATGTGCCACGGCAATGTATTGTGTCAGGTGAAAAAAGAACAATATGCTCAGGAGAGGACGTTTATTCAAGGACTGCTTGTGAGAGAGGAGAGGAGTTTAAGGTGGAGGTGGGACTGCATCAGGGACAAACCCTAAGCCCATTCCTGTTTGCAGTGGGGATGGATAGGCTAACAGGTGAGGTTAGACTGGAGTCCCCGTGGACCATGATGTTCGCAGATGACATTGTGATCTTCAGTGAAAGCAGGGAGCAGGTCGAGGAACAGTTAGAAAGGTGGAGGGATGCACTGGAAAGGAGAGGAATGAAGATTAGCCAAAGTAAGACAGAATACAGACCCTTTCCAAAAACAATTATATCATGCAAATGTTTATTTCCATAATTCCATTCAAAAAGGTAAACTTTCTTAGGTTATGGATTCAGGGCCCACAATTTGAACAATTATTTATTTTTTACATAATTTGGGCTTCTAGCTGATAAAACCCACAAAATCAGGAATTCAAAACATTTGAATACTGTGAAGAAATCACCATTTTACTTATCAGTTTTTGTAGGAAAGAAAATAGAGAAATTAGTGTCACATTAAATCAAATATGGTACTTTGAAAACGAAATGTTAATCTTGAATACTTTGTTGGGAATCCCTTTGCTTTAATCACTGCCTCGATGCGCCGTGGCAATGAGGCAATCAGCCTGTGGCATTGCCTGCGAGTTATGGAAGCCCAGATTTCCTTGATGCTTGCTGTCAGTTCTTCTTTGTTTTTGGGTCTGGTGCCCCTCATTTTCCTCTTGATAATACCTCATCGATTCTCAATGGGGTTTAGATCCGGCGAGTTGGCCGGCCAGTCAAACACTGTGATGGCATGGGCATCAAACCAGGTTTTGGTGCTTCTGGCGGTATGGGCAGGGGTCAGGTCCTGTTGGAAGATAAAATCTGCATCTCCAAACATATCCTCAGCAGAAGGAATCATGAAGTCCTCTAAATCATTCTGGTAGACTGTTGCGGTGACGTTGGATTTAAGAAAGCAGAGTTTACCAATAGTTGCACTGGAAATTGCACCCCAAATAATGACTGACTGTGGATATTTCACACTGGGTATCAAGATAGCGCCTGTCCGTGTGGACCCCTCTGTTTTGTGCTCTCTAGTATTATCAATGTTTTGGTGTTTTTCGTTTGTCTTTGGAGACATTACCTGACTCGCATACACAAGTTAAGACGTGCTAATTATCAGGGAGTCTACCCCGGACTTTCTTTCGCCAATCCGCTCAGTTGCCCCCGTCCCGCCACCCCCCAGAATTTACTCACCGGAGGGGTGGCTGTGGTCTATGGGGAAAACAAAAGGCGGAGGGATATGCTTCTACAACCCCAATTCCCCCCTCCTGGAGGCCGTCACCTTATCGTGGTGGAGGGGTTTGTGTGTCCCAATGATCGTAGGAGCTAATTTGTCTGGGGCTTCACACCCCTGGTAGGGTCATCCATGGCAAACAGGTCCTAGGTGAGGGACCAGACAAAGCATGGCTAAAAGACTCCTATGATGAAAAATATAAGTGGATGGAGGTTTCCCTTGCCCGGACGCGGGTCATGCGGGGGACTCAGGTTGTGTTCCAACTACAGGGGGATCACACTCCTCAGCCTCCTTTGTCAGGTCTATTCAGGGGTGCTGGAGAGGAGGGTTCGCCTAGAAGTCAAATCTCAGATTCTGGAGGAGCAGTGTGGTTTTCGTCCTGGCCATGGAACAGTGGACCAGCTCTACACCCTCTGCAGGGTCCTCGAGGGTGCATGGGAGATCGCCCAACCAGCCCCCTTGTACGGGCTCTTCGGTCCCTGTACGACCAGTGGCAAGAGTTTGGTCCACATTCCCGGCAGTAAGTCGGACTCTTTTCCGGTGAGGGTTGGACTCCGCCAAGGCTGCCTTTGTCACCGATTATCTTCATTACTTTTATGGAGAGAATTTCTTGGCGCAGCCGAGGCATAGAGGTGGTCCGGTTTGGTGGCCTCATTATTGTATCCCTGATTTTTGCAGATGATGTGCTTCTGTTGGCTTCATCGACCCGTGATCTGCAACTCTCACTGGAGCAGTTCGCAGCAGTGTGTGAAGTGACTGGGATGAAAATCAGCACCCCCAAATCTGAGACCATGGTCCTCAGTTGGAAAAGTGTGCCGTGCCCTCTACAGGTCGGGGATGTGTTCCTACCCCAAGTGGAGGAGTTCAAGTATCTTGGGGTCTTGTTCACGAATGAGGCAAGAATGGAACGGGGGATCGACAAGCGGATCGGTACAGTGTCTGCAGTGATGGGGACTTTGTATCTGTCTGTTGTGGTGAAGAAGGAGCTAAACCGAAAGGCGAAGCTCTCAATTTACCGGTCGATCTTTGGTCACGAGCTGTGGGTCGTGACTGAAAGAACAAGATCCCTGATACAAGCGGCTGAAATGAGTTTCCTCCCTTAGAAAGAGGGTGAGAAGCTCGGTCATCCGGTAGGTGCTCAGAGTCAAGCCGCTGCTCCTCCGCATTGGGAGGAGCCAGATGAGGTGACTTGGGCATTTGATTAGGATGCCTCCTGGGTGCCTCCCTGGTGAGGTGTTCCGGGAGCAGACCCTGGGGACGACCAAGGACACACTGGAGAGATTGTCTCCCGGCTGGCCTTGGAACGCCTCGGGATACCCCCCGGAAGAGCTGGATGTAGTGGCTGGGGAGAGGTAAGTCTGGGCGTCCCAGCTAAAGCTACTGTCCCCGTGACCTGACCTCGGATAAGCGGAAGAAAATGCATTGATGGATGGATTCAAATATGCTGTATAGGACGGCGATGCGGACTAAATGTCTTTTGCGGACCGGATCAGCGAATTATGACATTAAAGCCAATCAGCCGATCAGCATAAAATGCTAATTATCGACCTATACCGATGAAGCCGATTCGGTGTTAAGTCTTGTATATGCGTGTCTGTGTGTATATACATATATAAAAACACAGACACAGTTAGGTTATTTGGTTTTATGCATGGAGAACAACATACCCTGCAGTGAAAAGTTAACGGACAAGCTGTTACAAAAATGTATACATTTGAGAACTCTCTGAGCAAAATGGTTGTCAATAAGTGTAGCGTACTAATTTTTGAAAATCTTAAATCTCCTGGTCAATTCAGTTATTTTTCCATTCTTCCCTCAGGTAGCAGACGTATGATTGATGTCATGGATGTTAGCACTCAGAAGGGGACAGAGATGTCCATGGCCCAGTGGACACGGTACTATGAGAGTTCTTCATCTCAGCGAGAGAAGCTCTACAATGTTATCAGCCTGGAGTTCAGCCACACAAAGCTGGAAAACCTGGTCAAGAGACCTTCCACGGTATGTACATGCATGTATAAATGCATAAACTGAACATTAAAGTGTGCACTCAGTTTCAAGAATATGATTATCTTATCCTTTTCAGACCTTGCCAAGGTGTGCAGAGTTTCCCCTCACTAAACTTCTCCTTCACTTTAATCCTGTTGTTGCGTACATAGGTGTGAAATAAAAACATTATTAATTTGTAAAGTGGTTGGGGGATATCTTTGCGTTCTCCTTCATTCCCCTTGGGTCCATTTCAAGTGAAACAGCTCGAGGCAAAGTATAAACTTAGAAAGTCCCATAGTCTCATTGTAACAATTCGGTATACAGGTGTAGTGTGAATCGGTTATTCAATAAATGGACATTTGTTGTAAGATCACAAAAGGGACCGCCAGCAATACCTCCCGTGGCCACTAGACATAAAGTAAAACTAAGTGTTATGACATTATATACAGAATATACCATCTTTATCGTTAAAAGGGGCACCACGTTGCTTTGTTTGTGATGAACAGGTCCAAGCAATGACAAAACTTGAAATCAGTCATTCCTGAAGGGTTGCTACACTAATGTAATTTGGGTAGTTGTCTGACTTTTGACTTTCAAATCTTTGATTAAAGAAATACAAAGTCATATGTCAGATTTAATTTCTAATTCTACAAGTACAGAGTAAAATGCAATCAAAGGCAAAAGGCGAGAACATTTGCAGTATATTCTTCTTAAAGGGGTGGGAAACATGACATGACAGAGATGACACAGGGTGAATGTGTCTGCCGACTGTGAACTGTTTCGTGGGCCAAGGGTGAGATTTCCCACTCGTAATATTAATCCCAATGTGATGCACCAATTTGTACTTAATTTGGTAAATAGCAAAATTTGACTCATGGTTTGAAGTGGCGGCCAAGGATGCTGCATGCAATGAGGAGGAAGTTTGCCCGTGGCCAAAACCGCGGTTCCACTTTGGTCATTATGGCCAAGAATCGTTCAGTGACGACGGCACGTAAACGTCAGCCGGCGGTACAGACCCAAAATGTGGAGGGGAAAAATAACAGATGAGAGCGCTCATTCTGCCGCGTGTGAACGGTGTAAATGGTTTAATCGTTTTACCCCTGTTTCGTAAAAATCTTCAATCCGCCGTCCAGCCGGCTAGCTGGCTGGCTAAGCTTACGGGCTTTAGCGACCCGATGCCGCTTGCCACCTAATATTAAATGTTATTCACTTTAAGTTAATTTAATATTTGTTCCAATAATTTTGCTCACTTGAAAAGTGGGTGGCTTCAAACAAAAGGTGCTCTGTCCTGAGTTGTTTAACACATCCATCCATCCATCCATCCATTTTCTGAGCCGCTTCTCCTCACTAGGGTCGCGAGCGTGCTGGAGCCTATCCCAGCTATCAACGGGCAGGAGGCGGGGTACACCCTGAACTGGTTGTGTTTAACACATCTCGATGTAAATACCATGGAAGAAAAGCTGGAATTCTGAACTTTTGTCTCTTGTTAGTATACAACAAAAACAAAGAAATTGACACCTTGCCTTCCAAAACGTTTGGAGGGGAGTGTGTGTGTGTGTGTGTGTGTGTGTGTGTGTGTGTGTGTGTGTGTGTGTGTGTGTGTGTGTGTGTGTGTGTGCGCGCGCGCGCGCGCGCGCACACACACACACACACACACACTGGGTACGGAAAATATTCAGACGCCCTTAAATTTTTCACTTTGTTATATTGCACCCATTTGCTAAAATCATTAAGTTTATTTTTTTTCTCCCCTCAATGTACACACAGGACCCCATATTGACAGAAAAAAACTGAATTGTTAAAATTTTTGCAGATTTATTAAACAAGAAAAACTGAAATGTCACACAGCCATAAGTATTCAGACCCTTTGCTCAGTATTTCGTAGAAGCACCCTTTTGAGCTCATACATTCATTCAGTTTTTCACACCTGGATTTTGGGTTCCTCTGCCATTCCTCCTTGCAGATCTCTCCAGTTCTGTCAGGTTGGATGGTGAACATTGGTGGACAGCCATTTTCAGGTCTCTCCAGAGATGCTCAATTGGGTTTAAGTCAGGGCTCTGGCTGGGCAATTCAAGAACAGTCACGGAGTTGTTCTGAAGCCACTCCTCCGTTATTTTAGCTGCGTGCTTTGGGACATTGTCTTGTTGGAAGGTGAACCTTTGGCCCAGTCTGAGGTCCTGAGCACTCTGGAGAAGGTTTTCGTCCAGGATATCCCTGTACTTTGCCGCATTCATCTTTCCTTCAATTGCAACCAGTCGTCCTGTCCCTGCAGCTGAAAAACACCCCCACTGCATGATGCCAGATCTGTACCTTGCCACAGTTCTGTCTCTAAGCTCTTCAGGCAGTTCCTTTAACCTCATAATTTTCAATTGCTTTGACATGCACTGTGAGCTGTAAGGTCTTGTATAGACAGGTGTGTGGCTTTCCGAATCAAGTCCAATCAGTATAATCAAATACAGCTCGACTCCAATGAAGGTGTAGAACCATCTCAAGGATGATCAGAAGAAATGGACAGCACCCGAGTTGAATATATGAGTGTCACAGCAAAGGGTCTGAATACTTATGGCTGTGTGATATTTCAGTTTTTCTTGTTTAATCAATCTGTAAAAAGGTCAACAATTCCGTTTCTTTCTGTCAATATGGCGTGCTGTGTGTACATTGGGGGGGGGAGCTTAAATTATTTTAACAAATAGCCGCAATATAACAGTGAAAAATTTAAGGGGGTCTGAATGCTTTCCGTACCCACTGTAGTTGACAACTTGCTGGACTGTATTACATAATATAAACAATCTAAATATGTATGTTAACTTACCCGTCAGAGGACTAAGACACCGGGGTATAGTTATTCTAGCCACCAACTGAACTTGCCATCATCAAACCATACATGTTTGAGCCGATCAGGAGGTCGGAAAAAGACAGTGATGACGACGAGCAGCTGTACAACAAAAAAAGAGTGGCCATAGGGTCGATTTGACGGTATGTCAAAAGCATGTCTTTTTATACAGTCATGGCTAGAAATAATGGCACCCCAGGGGTGCCAATATTTTTTAGCACGAGTATACGTATTATACTGTATATTCATGTTTCAGTGACATGACACAAGCTTTTACATAGTATGCAGTATTCCTATATATTGTGTGCCCTTCGCTCAAGGAGCTTTATAACATGCCACACTGAAAGTCTTTGCCGTGTCTGTTGGCTTGTCATATAGGCAAAAGTACAGATGATAGTACTGTAAAGTACTGCGTAGGTCTTTTTCCCCCCCCTAATGCTTAGTGCATAATAACCATATTATAGTAGTAGGTATATGCAAGGAAATCCTCACCTCGTCTGTGCCGCTTCGCCGCTGCACCGTAGCGGCTGCAAGATTTAGTTCTCTTGCTGGCGGTTGAGGTCCCGATGGCAGTCGTAAAAATAGTTGGCACCCCAGCTGGTTTCAGCCTCTGCCTAACTATACCCGTGCATCCAATGCTTTCTGCAAGTCTTTCTCAAAACACCCGGTTCAAAGTGATCGGCACAGAGTTTGGAATACTGCGAGGCACCCATAGCTTGACCACGTTTCTTCCCCTGTGGCTTGACTTTCCCTATCCTCTGGTCAAGTATTCATTTTTCACTTGGAAAGTCAAAGAAGCTCTAGCCACTGCCTGAACCATTTGTACAACCAAATGCCACACAGTAAACCATCGTGACATCGCTAAATCATACGACAACCCCAATTCCAATGAAGTTTGGACGTTGGGTTAAACATAAATAAAAACAGAATAGAATGATTTGCAAATCATGTTCGACCTATATTTAATTGAATACACTACAAAGACAATATATTTAATGTTCAAACTGATAAACTTTGTTTTTAGCAAATAATCATTAACTTAGAATTTTATGGCTGCAACATGTTCCAAAAAAGCTGGGACAGGGTCATGTTTACCACTGTGTTACGTTGAAGCTTTGTAGGTGGAATTCTTTCCCATTCTTGCTTGATGTACAGCTTCAGCTGTTCAACAGTCCGTGGTCTCCGTTGTCAGTATTTTACGCTTCATAATGCGCCACACATTTTCAATGGGAGACCGGTCTGGACTGCAGGCATGCCAGTCTAGTACCCGCACTCTTTTACTACGAAGCCACGCTGTTGTAACACGTGCAGAATGTGGTTTGGCATTTTCTTGCTGAAAAAAGTGTTGCTTGAATGGCAGCATATGTTTCTCCAAAACCTGTATGTACCTTTCAGCATTAATGGTGCCTTCACAGTGTAAGTTACCCATGCCATTGACACAAACACAGCCCCATTACATCACAGATACTGGCTTTTGAACTTAGCGTGCATAATAGTCCGGATGGTCCTTTTCCTCGTTGGCCCGGAGGACACGACGTCCACAATTTCCAAAAACAATTTGAAATGTGGACTCGTCGGAACACAGAACACTTTTCCACTTTTCATCAGTCCATCTTAGATGAGCTCGGCCCACAGAAGCCGGCGGAGTTTCTGGGTGTTGTTGATAAATGGCTTTTGGTTTGGGTAGTAGAGTTTCAAGTTGTACTTACGGATGTAGCACTGAATTGTATTGACTGACATTGATTTTCTGAAGTGTTCCTGAGCCCATGTGGTGATATCCTTTACACATTGATGTCAGTTTTTGATGCAGTGCCGCCTGAGGGATCGAAGGTCACGGGCATTCAATGTTGGTTTTTGGCCTTGCCGCTTACATGCAGTGATTTCTCCAAATTCTCTGAACCTTTTGATGATGATATGGACCGGAGATGATGAAATCCCTAAATTCCTTGCAATTGTACGTTGAGGAACATTGCCCTTAAACTGTTCGACTATTTTCTCACGCACTTGTTCACAAAGAGGTGAACCTCGCCCCAGCTTTGCTTGTGAATGACCGAGCAATCCTTTTATACTCAATCATGGCACCCACCTGTTCCCAATTAGCCTGTTCACCTGTGGGATGTTCCAAACAGGTGTTTGATGAGCATTCCTCAACTTTCTCATTCTTTTTTGCCATGTGTCCCAGCTTTTTTGGAACACGTTGCAGCCATAAAATTCCAATTTAATGATTATTTGCTAAAAACAATAAAGTTGATCAGTTTTAACATTAAATATCTTGTCTTTGTAGTGTATTCAATTAAATATAGGTCAAACATGATTTACAAATCATTGTATTCTGTTTTTATTTGTTTAACACAACGTTCCAACATCATTGGAATTGTGGTTGTACAAGGACGGGAACAATAGCACACAATGCCGAAAGAATGAATGATTGTTGTGCAATTTAACAGTATGCAGAATTATTTTTATCCTATTACATAATATACTACAGTAACTGTCCCACAGTAATGTTCTTGACATAATTTAAAAATATGGAAATACAAATTGTTCTGCAAATGAATTTCTATACGTTGGCAGCTCCGCATTCATAACCATAAATGCAATTTTGCTAATAAATTTCTCTCTGGTTTTCGGCCGTGGGCTCCTCATTTTCGGTTTTCTGTTTCGGTCAGAAATTTTCATTTCGGTGCATCGTTACTTTTGATATTGTTCTGTGTTTTTGCTTTATTACTTTATACATTATTGCTATGGCATTCTGTTGCTCCGGATGTTGCTTTGAATTGCAATGTGGTTATGTGTATGTGTGTGTAAACAGAATTTTTTTTTTATTGGAGCCGGTGGGAGTTGTGGAATTGGTAGAGGTGGATATGTTTTTATGTTTGTTGTGTATTGTTATGTATGTTTTACCTTAATTTGTATTTGTGTTGGGACCCCCTAGAAAAAGAGATGCTGCATCTCTTGGTGCTATCCTCAAGTAAATTTTAAATTGAACTTATAATTGATTAGTGGAAGTCGAATTTTGTTCATGACAAAATCTTTTTCTTTTTTTGTTGTTGTTGTAGCTTGATCTTATAGACTGGGTTGACAACATGTGGCCCCGTCACCTGAAAGAGAGACAGCGAGACTCAACGAACTCAATCAGTGATATGCAGTATCCCAAAGTACAAAAGTAATGGCTCCCATGTTTAATTTATCTTGACAAATTTTTAGATGTTAAAATTTACTGCTGGTGTTCTTGCACAGGTACTGTCTGATGAGTGTGGAGGGATGCTACACAGACTTTCACATAGACTTCGGAGGAACGTCTGTGTGGTATCATGTTCTAAGAGGAAGCAAGGTGTGTTTACAATTGCAATGAGTTTGTCAGCCTCTCCTGTGACAGTTACGTAAGTGATTACTGTACTATGCTGAAGGTATTGATAGAGATTACATTTCAACTATTGTTTTTACCAATAAAAATGTAAATTTTTGCCACAGAAACAATTAGTTGAGTTAAAGCCCAGTATTGCGTTACATGAAGCTGCGTATCTGTTTGGGCTGGACCTTGTTAAGAACCTCACAATTCAATTTGATTTAAATATTTTTAGGTTGCAATTTAATATAAATTCTTACGGTTGTGATTCAATTCGATATTGATTTCAATGCTCCGATATTGATCCATTGAGAAGTAGAAATACAAAGTAATTAAGAGTAAACTTAGACAATCTTGAAATATTTGTATTTTTAATCAGAATCAGAATCATCTTTATTTGCCAAGTATGTCCAAAACACACTCCGGTGGTTGGAGCCGCTCTAGTACAACAAACAGTCAATTTACAGAACACTTTGGAGACATAAAGACATTGACAAAAAACAATTGTGCAAAAAGATGCAGAGTCCTCTAGCATTTAGAGCAGTTCGAATGACTAATATCGCAATAGTCCGGTGCAATGACCATTGTGCAAAGGGCGCTGAGACTTCAAGGAGTGTATGCGGTTTAAAGTGACGAGTAGTGCGATAATCTGGGACAATGGTTGTGCAAATGTTACGGATACTCCTCAATCAGTGTGCAAATGGAGCAGATGCTACTCTGGCATGAGTGGCCAGTATATGCAAATAGTACAGCATAGCGAGACAACTACAGCGAGTGCACGAGTAATACATAATTGGCCCCACAGAAATGTGACAACGAACTCAAGTCAAAAAATTGCCAGCTTGTTGTAATGGAATTATAGGTTAGCTGTTTAAGAAGTTGATTGCAAGAGGGAAGAAGCTGTTGGAATGTCTACTAGTTCTAGTTTGCATTGATCGGTAGCGCCTACCTGAGGGAAGGAGCTGGAAGAGCTGGTGACCGGGGTGGGGAGGGTCCGAGAGGATTTTGCACGCCCTTGTCTTAGTTCTGGCAGCGTGCAAGTCCTCAAGGGTGGGTAGGGGGGTACCGACAATCCTTTCAGCAGTTTTGATTGTCCGTTGCAGTCGGAGTTTGTCCTTTTTTGTAGCAGCACCAAACCAGACTGTGATGGAAGAACACAGGACTGATTCGATGACCGCTGTGTAGAACTGTCTCAGCAGCTCTGGTGGCAGGCCGTGCTTTCTCAGAAGCCGCAGGAAGTACATCCTCTGCTGGGCCTTTTTGAGGATGGAGTTGATGTTGGTCGCCCACTTCAGGTCCTGGGAGATTGTAATTCCCCGGAACTTGAAGGTCTCGACGGTTGACACAAGGCAGCTGGACAACGTGAGGGGCAGCTGTGGCGAAGGATGCCTCCTGAAGTCCACGATCATCTCTACAGTCTTGAGCGTATTCAGCTCCAGGTTGTGACGGCCGCACCACAGCTACAGCCGCTCCGCTTCCTGTCGATATGCAGACTCGTCACCGTCCTTGATGAGGCCGATGACAGTGGTGTCATCTGCAAACTTCAGGAGTTTGACAGTCGGGTTCGCTGAGGTGCAGTCGTTCGTGTAGAGAGAGAAGAGCAGTGGAGAGAGGACACAATCTTGGGGCGCCCCAGTGCTGATGCTGCGTGTGGATGAGGTGGCCTCCCCCAGCCTGACCTGCTGTGTCCTGCCTGTCAGAAAGCTGTAAATCCACTGGCAGATGGCAGGTGAGACGCTGAGCTGGAGAAGCTTGGATGAAAGGAGTTCAGGGATGATGGTGTTGAACGCTGAGCTGAAGTCCACGAACAGGATCCTCGCGTAGGTCCCTGCACTGTCGAGGTGTTCTAGGATGAAGTGCAGTCCCATGTTGACTGCATCATCCGCAGATCTGTTCGCTTGGTAGGCAAACTGCAGGGGGTCCAGCAGGGGACCTGTGACACTCTTGAGGTGGTCCAGCATGAGACGTTCAAAGGACTTCATGACCACAGATGTCAAAGCGACAGGCCTGTAGTCATTCAGACCCGAGATTACAGGTTTCTTGGGGACTGGAATGATGGTGGAGCGTTTGAAACAGGATGGAACTTCGCACATTTCCAGAGATCTGTTGAAGATCTGAGTGAAGACTGGAGCGAGCTGGTCCGCGCAGACTTTGAGGCAGGATGGGGACACGTGGTCCGGGCCTGCCGCTTTGTTAATCTTTTGTTGTTTGAAGATGCGTCTCACATCCTGTTCATGGATGGTTAACGCAGAGGTCAGAGGTGTGATTGTGGTCGCGGGTGCGGCCGGGTGGGTGTGTGGTGTGAAACTGTCCTTTTCAAATCTGCAGTAGAAGGTATTCAAGTCGTTGGCTAGTGTGCTATTGTTCTCAGCTTGGGGGGGATCGTCGCTTGTAATTAGTCAGCGATTGGAATGCATGCCAGACTGATTTAGAGTCGTTTGCGCTAAACTTATTTTCCAACTTTGCTGTATAGATCCTCTTTGCAATGTTAATTTCTTTAGTCAGCTGGTTTCTAGCTCGATTATACAGGGCCCTGTCCCCGCTCTGATATGCGTCCTCCTTAGCTTGGCGAAGCTGCTTAAGTTTAGCAGTGAACCACGGCTTGTTGTTGTTGAATGTGCGAAATGATTTTGTTGGTACACAGACCTCTTCACAGAAACTGATATAGGATGTGACAGTGTCCGTATATTCATCCAGGCTGCCAGCTGAATTTTCAAAGACACTCCAGTCTGTGCAGTCTAAACAGCTTTGAAGTTCCATCTTGGCTTCATTGGTCCACTTTTTGACTGTTTTCACTGTAGGCTTCGCACATTTAAGTTCTTGCCTGTACGTCGGTATTAAGTGAATTAAGCAGTGATCAGACGAGCCCAGGGCTGCACGAGGTATAGCACGGTATGCGTTTTTTACCGTAGTGTAGCAGTGGTCTAAAGTATTATTTTCCCTGGTAGGACAGTCGATGTGCTGCTTGTATTTAGGGAGTTCGTGGTTGAGTTTAGCTTTGTTAAAGTCCCCAAGAATAATGAAGGGTGAGTCGGGGTGTTTTTTTTCCAATTTCGTTTACTTGATCGGCGAGCGTTAGCAATGCGGCGTTCGTGTTAGCTTGAGGCGTTATATAGACTCCAGCCAGTATGAATGATGCGAACTCACGTGGCGAGTAGAATGGTTTACAGTTTAAGAATAGCGACTCCAAATGCGGGCTGCAGTGTGTGCTGAGCACCGTGACGTCCGTACACCATTTTTCGTTGATATAGAAGCATATCCCGCCGCTCTTTGTTTTCCCCGATGATTCCATGTCGCGGTCCGCTCGATGAATGTGGAAACCGGGGAGCATGACGCCGCCATCGGGTACAGCGTCGCAAAGCCAGGTCTCCGTGAAGCACATGGCCGCGGAACGTCCGAAGTCTTTCCTGGTCTTTAACAGAAGATGAAGCTCGTCCATTTTGTTGGGTAGGGAGCGTACATTCGCGAGGTGGATCGACGGGAACGCCAATCTGTGTCCTCTCTTGCGGAGTTTCACCTGAATGCCGGCTCACTTCCCTCTGTGGCGCCGCTTCCGTCTCCATGCGCCGAAAACCGCGGACGCCGCTCCGGTGAGTAACTCGGGGAAAAAACTGAGCAGATATTCGAAGGTTGGTGACAGAAAGTCCAGAGTAGACTCCTTGATGGTTAGCAGGTCTCCCCTTGTGTAAGTGAGTCGTGTAAGGTCTCCAAAGACGGACGAAAAACACAAAAACAAAGACAATACTAGAGAGCGCGTTACCGAGGCGACCACACTGGTAGGCGCCATCTTTCAAATTGCCATGACGTGTCATGTCAATTTTGACAATTTAGATTTTTTTATGCCATGTAAACGAGACATGTCACGTCACATTTTTTAAGCAATAATAAAACATCTGAAAATAAAAAAAAAATACAATGTATTTATGCACATGGAGTTCAAAAGCAGTGTATAAACACCATCCATCCATTTTCTACCGCTTATCCAAGGTCTGGTCGCGGGGGCAGTAGTAGCTTTAGCAGGGACGCCCAGACTTCCCTCTCCCCAGCCACTTCATCCAGCTCTTCCGGGGGGATCCCGACGCGTTCCCAACCCACCCGAGAGATGTAGTCTCTCCAGCGTGTCCTGGGTCATCCCCGGGGTCTCCTCCCGGTGGGACGTTCCCGGAACACCTCACCAGGGAGATGTCCGGGAGGCATCCTGATCAGATGCCCCAGCCACCTCATCTGGCTCCTCTCAATGTGGAGGAGCAGTGGCTTTACTCTTGATATCCTCCCGGATGACCGAGCTTCTCACCCTATCTCTAAGGGAGAGCCCGGACACCCTGCGGAGGAAACTCATTTCGGCCGCTTGTATCCGGGATCTTATTCTTTCGGTCATGACCCACAGGTCGTGACCATAGGTGAGGATAGGAACGCAGATCGACCGGTAAATTGAAAGCTTCGCCTTTCTGCTTAGCTCCTTCTTTACCACAATGGACCGATACAAAGTCCGCATCACTGCAGACACTGCACCGATCTGCCTGTTGATCTCCCGTTCCATTCTTCCCTCACTCGTGAACAAGACCCCATGATACTTGAACTCCTCCATTTGGGGCAGGATCTCATCCCCGACCTGGAGAGGGCACGTCACCCTTTTCCGACTGAGGACAATTGTCTCGGATTTGGAGCTGCTGATTCTCATCCCAGGCGCTTCCAGAATTTCCTCGAAGCTGTCTGGAAGCTTTCTCCATGGCCTCACTGAACTCCTCCCGTGCCCGGGTTTTTGCTTCAGCGACCACCAAAGCTGCATTCCGCTTGGCCAGCCGGTACCCATCAGCTGCCTCAGGAGTCCCACAGGCCAAAAAGGCCCGATAGGACTCCTCCTTCAGCATGACGGCAACACTCACCATTGGTGTCCACCAATAGGTTCAGGGATTGCCGACACGACAAGCAATTAAATATAGGTTGAACATGATTTGCAAATCTGTTTTTATTTGTTTAACACAACGTCCCAACATCATTGGAATTGGGGTTACATCCATCCATCCATCCATTTTCTACTGCTTATCCGAGATCGGTTCGCGGGGGCAGTAGCTTTAGCAGACTAAACGCCACGACAGCCACCGACCACCTTACGGCCACAGCTCCAGTCGGCCGCTTTAGCAATGGAGGCGCGGAACCTGGTCCACTCTGACTCGATATCCCCCGGCACATGAGCAAAGTTCTGTCGGAGGTGGGAGTTGAAACTCCTTCTGACAGGGGATTCTGCCAGACGTTCCCAGCAGACCCTCACAATACGTTTGGGCCTGCCACTTCGGACCGGCATCTTCCCCCACCATCGGAGCCAACTCACCACCAGGTGGTGATCAGTTGACAGCTCCGCCCCTCTCTTCACCCGATTGTCCAAGACATGCGGCCGCAAGTCTGATGACACAACCACAAAGTTGATCATTGAACTGCGACCTAGGGTGTCCTGCTGCCGATCGCACGTGTGGACACCCTTATGCTACAACATGGTGTTCGTTAAGGACAAACTGTGATGAGCACAGAAGTCCAATAACCGAACACACCTCGGGTTCTGATCGGGGTGGCCGTTCCTCCCAATCATGCCCTTCCAGGTCTCACGGTCATTGCCCATGTGAGCATTGAAGTCCCCCAGCAGAACGATGGAGTCCCCCTCCAAGGACTCCAAAAAGGGTGGGTACTCTGAACTGCTGTTTGGTGCATAGGCACAAACAACAGTCAGGACCCGTCCCCCCACCCGAAGGCGGAGGGAGGCTAGCCTCTCATCCACTGGGGTGAACCCCAACGTACAGGCGCCGAGCCAGGGGGGGGGGCAATAAGTATACCCACACCTGCTCGGCGCCTCTCACCGTGGGCAACTGCAAGTCCTGTCTTGTTGCTAGCCAATCAAAGACAGAGTACGTGTTATTGTTCCATAAATACAATTGATGCAACACTTTTTCCCGGACTCGATACATTTTCATTGTTGTGGTAACACCCGGCACCCCGATCACAAAGCAGGGAACCGCTGGCTGAAAGTCTTTGGCTCCTTAGATGCGCACACCTTCTATACCCACTATTTATAAAGTTCGCTAGCCCGTGAGCTCAGTAGCTAGCAAGCTAAGGAGCGAAAGAGCTCCCTCCATCGTGGCGACATACAGAGGTAACTAACTAGCGGACCGCGTCCGGACCCAGAAGCAGTCCCATACTTACCCACACCATGGCCAAAAAAAGAGAGGTTATGCAAGACATGTGGGGCCCTTCTATTTTAAGCGGTGCAACATACTACAGCCTTTACGATTGTGATGAACCATACTGACCAATCACACACGACTTCAGCCACCACCTCTATCCAATCAAATGTGCATCTCAGGCCATAATCACTGATTGCGCGCAGCCCAGACAGAGATGAGAAGAAACGTAGCAGGGGAGGGAGAAAAATACACTGCGTGTGCGTTGAGTTAAAGATGGAGAAAGATCAGAAAATGACAGATAAAGGAAGAAAAACATTTGCAACAAATGATACTTAAAATGGAACGGTCAATGTCATTTTTGTTTGTACTTCTCAGTGGGAAGTTCCCACAGAGAGTACATCCGCACAGTGCACATACGTGAAACGAATGAAATAAAACCAAGGTTTTGAATAAACGTAACTTTTAAAAGTTTAGTTAAGATTTGTTAAATGTCAAATTGTTTGAGACTTCACTGTTGTGTCAAGATGCCAAACAGAAAAGGGGAAACTCAAGCTTAATTTTTCTCAAGTTAAGCACTTTATCTGAACATGCTTAAGTTCCTCTTTTTTTTACTTGGTCTCATTGTAAAATGGAGCCCTACTTTTATTTAGTAAATGAAAGAACAGTCCACAGATGTGCTCATACATTGTTTGATTACAGGGCAGCATTTGTAAGGTGTACAATTCTTTATTATTCTCTAATATCATTATATCAGTGGCATAAAAAAAAAACATCGATACTAATTTATATTGTGAACGCTTTGGGGGGAAATATATCGTTCTAAAAAATCGTGACAGGCCTAAACAGAATTTCTTGAGAGAGCGCAAGAGCAATAGATAACAAAAATATTGTACAAACGGTATGAAAGAAAAACTAATAAAAATCTGCAATATAGCGGCACCGCGAAGCAAGGAGCATGATGTATCAGAGGATAACTGTATCCGTATTCCGTGATAAGTGGCAGGGATTCATTGTTCCAGGGCTGGGACTCATTGTTTCCATGACATGTGCATCCGGGACTCACAGTCTCAAGTGTAAAATGATCTATGAAATGCATGTAAAGTTATTTACAGTGCCACCAGAAAGTATTCACACCCTTTTGCTTTCCTTCCACATTATGCTGTTACAGACGTATGTTAAAGCTGATTTGAGTCATTTTCTTCAAAAGAAAATTACATAAAATATCACATAATGACAAAGTAAAAACATATTTTCAGACATTTGTGTAAATTTATAAAAATGTAAACATTCAATCATAATAGGTACATAATTATTCACATCCTTTGCAGGATCCTTTGCCTTTCCTCAAACTTAAACTCAGGTGCATCTGATTTCCACTGATCATCCTCAAGATGCTTCTTGAACTTGGAGTCCACCTGTGGTAAATTCAGCTGATTGAACATCATTTGGAATGGCACACACCTGTCTATATAAGGTCTCATAGTTGGCAGTGCATATCAGAGCAGAAATCAAGTCTAAGGAATTGTCTGCAGACCTCTGAGACCGGCTTGTGTCAAGCCAAAAATCTGGGAAAGGATACAAAAGAATTTCAGCAGCGTTGAAGCTCCCGGAAAGCACTGTGGTCTTGATCATTTGGAAATGGAAGAAGTTTGGAACCACCAGGACCATTCCTAGATCTGGCCATCCGACCAAGGTGACCAAGAACCCAA
>NC_084505.1:1196045-1216045 GCF_024500385.1 Phyllopteryx taeniolatus | reverse complement strand
GTCATTATTAATTTTAACCTCTAACTTTTCAGCCATAAGCAGGTGCCACACAGAAGATTCTCACCAGTGTGGTTACCCTGTTTCAGTTTCCTAAGGCACAATTTATACAGACATTCATGTCTATGGGTGTGATGTCAAGTCTATCTGGGCAGTTCATGCAAGACTAAAAATATCCTTCAAGACACATGGAGATGTGGCCCTATGAGTCTTGACTCTGGAACACAGGGCAGTTGCGTGTCTGTATAGATCAGGGGTGTCAAACACACGGCCTGTGACCTAAAACCGGCTTGCTAGGGGGTTCACTCCAGCCCTTGTAACAGGGATACTGTGATAAGAGTGGTTCCACTTGTTCAGATGCTTCAGATGTTTTGGTATATTTGATGGCTCAATAATGACCTCCTCTCATAAGATGGCTTTAAATTAGGCGGATGTCACAAACCCTGGCGGTTCATGAGCACCTTGACTGTGGTGACTATGACACTATGTCCACTTTGCTAGTTAGCTCGTAGCCACAATGCTAATGTAACTTGCTGTCCTTTATAGGCTCCGCCGAGAAATTATATGCATTAAAGTTATGAACAGCAGGTACTGTTGTCACAAGGAAAATATCGTAGCCACAATGCTAATGTGACTTGCTGTCCTTTGGTTCCGCCTAGAAATTATATGCATTAAAGTTATGAACAGAATCTATGACAAAGGACAGCCTTGGCAGAATCCAGACCTCACTGGAAACGAATCCAACTTACTGCCGGCAATGTAGACCAAACTGACACTGTTCGTACAGGGAGCGAACAGCCCTTATTAAGGGGTACCCCTTACTCCCAGAGCACCCTCCACAGCACTCCCGGAGGGACATGGTCGAATGCCTTCTCCAGATCCACAAAGCACATGTAGACTGGTTGGGCAAACTCCCATGCACCCTTGAGGACCCTGATGGTGTTGAGCTGGTTCAACGCTCCACGGCCAGGACGAAAACCACACTGCTCCTCCTGAATCTGAGATTTGATTTCCTGACAAACCCTCCTTCACTAGAACCCCTGAATATACCTTACCAGGGAGGCTGAGGAGTGTGATCCCCCTATAGTTGGAACACAACCTCCGTCTGATCCCCCTTCTTAAAAAGGGAGACCACCATCCCGGTCTGACAATCCAGACTGTCCCTGATGTCCACACAATGTTGCAGATGCGTGGCAACCAGAACAGTCCCACAACATCCAAAGCATTCAGGAACTCTCCCACTGAGAAGCTTTCTAACCACCGCATTGACTTCAACCCCAGAGATAGGAGAGCCCGCCTTTTGAGTCCCCGGAGTGAAATTTATGCTTTTGAAGTAATCGGCCCACCAACTCACAACATCCCGAGTCGAGGTCAGCACTGCCCCATCCCCACTCAATACAGTGCGCTGCTTCCCCCTCCTGACACTCCAGATGCTGGACCAGAATTTCATAAGAGCAGTCTGAAAGTTCTTCCCCATACCCTCACCCAACCCCTCCCATGCTAGAGTTTTTACCTCGGCGACCACCAAGGCCGTATTCCGCTTGGCCATCTGGTACCCATCAGCTGCCTCCAGAGTCCCACAGCCTCGATAGGACTCCTTCAGCTTCACGGCATCCCTTACTGCTGTTGTCCACCAGCGGGTTTAGGTATTGCCGCCATGTCAGGCCCCGACCAACCTACGGCCACAGCTGCAGCCAGCCACCTCAACAATGGAGGCATGGAACATGGTCCACTCGGACTCAATGTCCCCCGCCTCCACCGGAACGTGGCCGAAGTTCTCCCGTCGGTGGGAGTTGAAGCTACTTCAGATAGAGGACTCTGCCAGACGTTCCCAACAGACCCTCACAATACGCTTAGGTCTTCCAGGTCGGACCGGCATCTTTCCCCACCATTGGAGCCAACTCACCACCAGGTGGCGATCGGTTGACAACGCTGCCCCGCTCTTCACCCATGAGTCCAAGACATGGGGCTGCAAGGCTGATGACAAGACCACAAAATTGATCATCGAACTCTGGCCAAGGGTGTTCTGGTGCCAAGTGTACATGTGGATACCCTTATGTCTACACATGGTGTTCGAAATGGACAATGGGGTGGGGGGCATTGCTCCCAATCACGCCCCTCAGGTCTCACTGTCATTGTCCACGTGAGCATTGGAGTCCCCCAGCAGAACGAGGGAGTCCCAAGCAGGGGTGCGCTCCAGCACCCTCTCCAAGGACTCCAAAAAGGGTGGTTACTCTGAGCTGCTGTTTGGTGCATAGGCACAAACAACAGTCAGGGCCCGTCCCCCACCTGAAGGTGGAGGGAGGGTCCCATGGGTGCAGGCCCCGGCCACCAGGGGGCTCGCAATCGAGCCACACCTTCAGGCCTGGATCCAGAGGGGGGCCCCAGTGATCCGCATCCGGGCGAGGGAAAACGTCGTCCATATTTGTCTGTCGTCATCAGGGGTCTTTGAATCATGCTTTGTCCGGTCCCTCACCAAGGAGGGACCGGGGTAACCATGCAAGGGGCATAAAAGCCCCAGACAACTTAGCTCCTAGGATCATCAGGATACACAAAACCCTCCACTACAATAAGGTGACGGCTCTGGGAGGGGACGTATTCAATTGCCTGTTATTTTGTTGTTAAAACTTGGTTACTTTCTGCCATAACGTGGTTCCAGCAATACCTGTGTGACCAGTGTGCTCTATTACCCAATCACTGGTTTTGGTGTTTTGCGAATTCCTGACACGATAGCTTAGTGATTAGCATCACGACTGTTTGCTTTGCCAACCCATTCCTCACCCTGCCTTCGTGATAGTACTTAAAAAGCATGGTGACTTATCGTGAGTTGACACCGGACGCAAAAAGAAATTTCGCCCCCGTGCCTTGGCAGCCGGGGTGCGTAATAAAATGTAGTGCACAAGCAGCTGTTCAATGTGGACACGCCATTTTTTTTCCCTTCTTTTTTTTTTTAATTTATTTTTTTTTTTTTTACCATCTGTGTCACGGTGACCTGACACAGTGCCATACTGGCCTGTAATGAAGGACACAGCATTTGTTTTTTTCCAATATCCAAAACAATCGGTGTTACGGCTGTAACGAGTCATTGTACAGGGATTTCTGTACCAAAATACGGACGTTCCGTAACATTTGGCCGGTGTGGGCATTCGTCATGCTTGATCATCCCCGGACATGTCAGAGAAAGTCTGGAAACACGGGGTTAACAGAGGGTCACTGGGGCGGGGGGGTCTATCAGCTTTTCAAAAAGTTATATAAGGGGCGGGACTTTCTTTACTCCTTCCCGATCTCTGAGGTGGGGGGGCGGTCCACTGGATTGACCTCCCGGAGAACATTGATGGTGTGACGGTGGACTCGCTCGCTGGGGCGGTGCCAGCTGGCGCCCACCTTGGTCCCCCGCTCTGGCTACTGGTGGGGGTTGGTGGGTCCCCCCTGTCGGTCCTTGGGCTTGCTTCCTACTCTTCTCTCTGTTCCTTGCGTTGCGCTGTGGTCGCCTCCTCCTCTTGGTGGACCCCTGCGGGCTGTGGGGTTTTCGTCCCCGCCTGGTTTTTTTGGGGGGGGGCGGCACCTCCCACACTCGGGGGTGGGTAGTGGTTGCTGGCTGGAATGTGGGGCAGAATCCCGGGGTCGTGGCTGGGGAGGGTGGCCCTCTTTGTCTGTGGTTGTCCTGCCAGATGGGCCCGAGCTGCAGGAGCCATTTCTCTTAATCACTCACTTAGCGCACACACTCACTGTTAATATATTTTTTATGGCTCACGGTCCTCTCCAGATGTTAATGCACCACACCACACGGGGGCCCCTCCTTGAGCCGTCACTTTGTCGTGGTGGAGGTCTTTGTGTGTCCCAGTGATCCTAGGAGCTAAGTTGTCTGGGGCTTTATGCCCCTTCCCACCACCTGTGGGAGGGGCCATAGGGGTCTGGTGCAGTGTGAGCTGGGCGGTGGCCGAAGGCGGGGACCTTGGCGATCCGATCCCCGGCTACAGAAGCTGGCTCTAGGGACGTGGAATGTCACTTCTGGCAGGGAAGGAGCCCGAGCTGGTGTGTGAGGTCGATATAGTCGGACTCTCCTCCGCGCACAGCTTGGGCTCTAGTACCAGTCCTCTCGAGAGGGGTTGGACTCTCTTCCACTCTGGAGTTGCCGTGTGGGTATACTTATTGCCCCCCCGGCTTGGCACCTGTACGTTGGGGTCCACCCCAGTGGATGAGAGGTTAGCCTCCCTCCGCCTTCGGGTGGGGGGACGGGTCCTGACTGTTGTTTGTGCCTATGCACCAAACAGCAGTTCAGAATACCCACCCTTTTTGGAGTCCTTGGAGGGGGTGCTGGAGAGCGCTCCCGCTGCGGACTCCATCGTTCTGCTGGGGGATTTCAATGCTCACGTGGGCAATGACAGTGATACCTGGAAGGGCGTGATCGGGAGGAACGGCCCACCCGATCAGAACCCGAGTGGACCATGTTCCGCCCCTCCATTGCTGAGGCAGCCGACTGGAGCTGTGGCCGTAAGGTGGTCTGTGCCTGTCGTGGCGGCAATCCCCAAACCCGTTGGTGGACACCAACGGTGAGGGATGCCTTCAAGCTGAAGAAGGAGTCCTATCGGACCTTTTTGGCCTGTGGGACTCCTGAGGCAGCTGATGGGTACCGACCGGCAAAGCGGAATGCAGCTCTGTTGGTCGCTGAAGCAACAACTCGGGTATGGGAGGAGTTCGGTGAGGCCATGGAGAAAGATTTCCGGACGGCTTCGAGGAAATTCTGGTCCACCATCCGGCGTCTCAGGAGAGGAAAGCAGTGCACCACCAACACTGTGTATAGTGGGGATGAGGCGCTGCTGACCTCGACTCGGGACGTTGTGAGTCGGTGGGGAGAATACTTCGAAGACCCCCTCAATTCCACCGACACGCCTTCCCATGAGGAAGCAGAGTGTGGGTTCTCTGAGGCGGGCTCTCCTATCTCTGGGTTTGAGGTCACCGAGGTAGTTAAAAAGCTCCTCGGTGGCAGGGCCCCGGGGGTGGATGAGATTCGCCTGGAGTTCCTAAAGGCTCTGGATGTTGTGGGGCTGTCCTGGTTGACACGCCTCTGCAACATCGCGTGGCCAATCGGGGACAGTGCCTCTGGATTGGCAGACTGGGGTGGTGGTCTCCCTTTTTAAGAAGGGGGACCGGAGGGGGTGTTTCAACTACAGGGGGATCACACTCCTCAGCCTCCCTGGTAAGGTCTATTCAGGGGTGCTGGAGAGGAGGGTCCGTCGGGAAGTTGAATCTCAGATTCAGGAGGAGCAGTGTGGTTTTCATCCTGGCCGTGGAACAGTGGACCAGCTCTACACCCTCGGCAGGGTCCTCGAGGGTACATGGGAGTTCGCCCAAACAGTCTACATGTGTTTTGTGGACTTGGAGGCGGCGTTCGACCGTGTCCCTCGGGGAGTCCTGTGGAAGGTGCTTCGGGAGTATAGGATACCGAACCCCCTGATACGGGCTGTTCGGTCCCTGTACGACCGGAGTCAGAGTTTGGTATGCGTATCCACCAGTAAGTCGGACTCGTTCCCGGTGAGGGTTGAACTCCGCCAAAGCTGCCCTTTGTCACCGATTCTGTTCATAACTTTTATGGACAATTTTTAGGCGCAGCCGAGGCGTAGAGGGGGTCCGGTTTGGTGGCCTCAGTATTGCATCTCTGCTTTTTGCAGATGATGTGGTTCTGTTGGCTTCATCAAGCCGTGACCTCCAACTCTCACTAGAGCAGTTCGCAGCCGAGTGTGAAGCGGCTGTTATGAGAATCAGCACCTCCAAATCTGAGACCATGGTCCTCAGTCGGAAAAGAGTGGCATGCCCTCTCCAGGTCGGGGATGAGATCCTGCCCCAAGTGGAGTAGTTCAAGTATCTTGGGGTCTTGTTCACGAGTGAGGGAAGAATGGAACGGGAGATCGACAGGCGGATCGGTGCAGCGTCTGCAGTGATGCGGATTTTGTATCGGTCCGTTGTGGTAAAGGAGCTAAGCCGAAAGGCGAAGCTCTCAATTTACCGGTTGATCTACGTTCCTACCCTCACCTATGGTCACAAGCTGTGGGTCGTGACCGAAAGAACAAGATCCCGGATACAAGCGGCCGAAATGAGTTTCCTCCGCAGGATTTCCGGGCTTTTCCTTAGAGAGAGGGTGAGAAGCTCGGTCATCCAGGAGGATCTCAGAGTAGAGTCGCTGCTCCTCCACATTGAGAGGAGCCAGATTAGGTGGCTGGGGCATCTGATTTTGATGCTTCCCCGGTGATGTGTTCCGGGCACGACCCACCGGGAGGAGACCCCGGGGACGACCCAGGACACGCTGGAGAGACTACATCCTTCGGCTGGCCTGGGAACGCCTCGGGATCCCCCGGAAGAACTAGAGGAAGTGGCTGGGGAGAGGGAAGTCTGGGCGTCCCTGCTAAAGCTACTACCCCCATGACCCGATCCGGATAAACGGTAGAAAATGGATGGATGGATGGATGGACCACACGGGGGGGCACTGATACATGGGGTAGGGCCAATGACTGGCAGTCATAGTCACAGGCCGGTTGTCATTGCGCCTCGGTGGGGGCGGCGGACCGCCCTGGGTCCCTCGGTGTCGGACGTGTCCCACCTGTTGGGCTGCCCTCGAGTGGACTCCTGGGCCCGATCCCGCCTCACGATTGATTGGGTGGGGTCCTCAGCCACTGCAGTGCAGGCACAGCAATTACAGGACACTTATGTCAGTCATTGTGCATGCGAAACTGTGTCAATTCAGGGACACACCCTTGGGACTTTTTCGCTGGGTGTAGGGCCTCTCACTTATTGCGACAAATAACTCATGGATATGCGAATTGCTTGGGGATCTCCTCACTCACACTCTGGTCGTTTCGATGTTTATAATTTACATAGCCATTCCCACCACACTTCAATTGTACAGCCCAGTTCACGACCCTTGTCCTGCATCCTTCCTCTCCTGTCCTTGTCCTATGCTATCTTGTCCTGTCCTTCCCTAACAGGGTGTAGAACTACTGCCCTATACAACTCATATCTAATGTGTCATTGTTCTAGATATATAAGGACTTACTTTTCTTATCTTGTGTACACAAAAGACAAAAGGCTCCAGTTTAATAGAATTTGAATTTTCTGTCAATTATTTAATGATTTGGGCTTTACAGGGCTAGAGGTGAAAGAGAAATTCTGGAAGGAGCTAGATGAAGTTGTTCTGAGTATTCCAGACAGAGAGAGAGTTGTGATTGGTGCAGATTTTAATGGACATGAAACAGGGGTGATGGAAAAGTGATGGTTAAGTCCGGCATCCAGGAAAGGAACCTCGAGGGACTGATGATGGGAGACTTTGCAAAAAGGTTGGAAATGGATGAAGTTAGCACTTTGTTAGAAATTAGCTCATTAGAGGGACAGCCAAGGTTAGATGTTTTGGAGACCAAGTTAGATAGAGCAGACTTTGATGGTTTTGACACGTCCAGAGGAGAGTGAGTGAGTATATTGGTAGAAGATGAGGTTGGAGCTGGCAGGCAAGAAAGCTCGGGAAATACCAAAGAGAATGTTCATAGATGTAGTGAGGGAAGACATGAGGCTACTTGGTGTTAGAAAGGAGGATGCAGGAGATAGGCTGACATGGAAAAGAATCACACGCTGTGGCAACCCCTAAGGGGACAAGCCGAAAGGGAAAGAGTGCATTCTATTCTCATTTATGAAGGACTGACTTGTATCCTTAAACTGCATATGTTGGTACTGAGTGTATGGTATAAATCCGGTGTACAAAATTTGAGACATAATGCTAAATGCTAAACGGTTAGCATTTGCATTTAGCATTAACATGCAAGCAATTCCCATTTTAGGTAAAAAAAAAAAAACACCCATTCAGCTCACTCATACATCATGTTATACGTACATTACACATCTAATAGTGTCTTAAAAATCACTTGCAGACGCTCCTATGTCGTTGTTGGCAAAGTTTGTCAGTGACCCCACACTGCTTTTGTCCGCAATAAAATCTCAAGACTATCAAGGTATTCCAGAGAAAAATGTGCTTCCCAATGCCAGAAAGCTTGGTCTCAGTCTCAGGTCATGGGTCTTGCAACAGGTTAATGACCCAAAACACACAGCTAAAAACAACAAAGAATGGCTAAGAGCAAAATATTGGACTATTATGAAGTGGCCTTCGTTGAGTTCTGATCTAAATCCTATTAAACATCTGTGGAAGGAGCTGAAACATCCCATCTGGAGAAAGCAACCTTCAAACCTGAGAAGACTAGAGCAATTTTCTCCAAAGTGGCCCAAATACCTGCTGAGAAGTGCAGAAGTTTCATTGAAAGTTTAAAAAAATTAAATAAAAATACTGCCGTGATTGCCTCATAAAGGTTGTGCAACAAAATATTAAGGTTACATTTTAGTCCAGGCCTGTTTCATGAGTTTAAATAATTTCTTTGAACCACAATTCAAAAGCAATGTCTGATTTTCATTGGTTAATTTGCTTTTCTTTTATTTTTTTTTTATTTTTTTTTATCTAGTACTTTTGTCAGATTCAAGTTATTTGTGGGTTGTGGGTGACCACTGTGGTTTTTTCACGAATAGAGGGGTACCAACAATTTTATCCATCCATCCATTTTCTGAGCCGCTTATCCTTATCACAAGGGTCGTGGGAGTGTTGGAGCCTATCCCAGCTTCACACTCACATTCACACCTACGGGCAATTTAGAGTCTCCAATTAACCTAGCATGCATGTTTTTGGGATGTGGGAGGAAACCGGAGTGCCCAGAGAAAACTCACACAGGCACGGGGGGAACATACAAACTCCACACAGGCGGGGCCGGGGATTGAACCCCGGTCCTCAGAACTGTGAGGCAGATGCTCTAACCAGTCATTCACCGTGCCGCCTACAATTTTATCCATGTGTGTAAAAGAACAGCAGTTATTCAGACATTAACCTCTGTCTACTCACAGGCTGCATCCCAAAGTGATAAGTTTGTCCCATTTGTCACTGCAAGATGCTGCATAGTAACATTATATTGGCAAACTGAATCTATACCTTGTAAACTCTTTGAAATCGTGAATTTAGTTTTTTTTCCCAAGCAAGTCACGGCATTTTTTTTTCAGCTCTTGAACTATCAGCCACTACCACCACCACCACCACCTCCCCTTCATCCTAAACTGGCTGCTGCTCCCGTCATGCCACGACCACAGAAGCCAGCCTCTTCCATGTCTGTCCTGAGAAGACGCAGGGTCAGGTAACAGATTGTGACAATTGATGAAGGCAGTTTGATTGCAGGGAATATTAGCGATTGTGATAACTACGAAAATTCTTGGAGAAATTCTGAATCGGCCTACAAATTGTGGAAAGTCCAAAACCCACATTTGTGAAATACCGGGTTCCTACGAAAGTATGGAAAAGTATGGAATTTGATTATATAAATATCCAGGTCTCAAAGTGTGGAAAATGCACCACTGTCTTTTTATTTCAGGATAATTATAATTCATTTGTATTTAACTTTTAAATACAATTAATTTGTCTAAACTCTTGTTTTTAAACGTGGATTGAGATACAATTTAGTTTATGTACATTTTAATTTAATATCAAGTACACTTTTCGTATCTGTATAAGGAAATGGAAAAATGTAAGATGGAATCATACTTTTTGAGGAGCAAATTTTTATCCAGTACTCATTTAGCCTTATTTAAAAATGAAATACTTCATGCTAATTAGGCATACATCTGCATATTAAAATTTTAAAAATTAGCTGTTTAAAAAAATATATATAATAATTCAGTTAGCTGTACGTATAATATATTTTACCTTTATGATCTCAGTGATGATGAGTCACAGGTTGTATTTAGATACATTGACATGCTTACAAGGGTATGGAAAGTATTCAGAACCCCTTAAATGTTTTTCTCTTTGTTACATTGCAGCCATTTGCTACAATCATTGAAGTTGATTTAAAAATGAAATACTTCATGCTAATTAGGCATACATCTGCATATTAAAATTTTAAAAATTAGCTGTTTAAAAAAAATATATATAATAATTCAGTTAGCTGTACGTATAATATATTTTACCTTTATGATCTCAGTGATGATGAGTCACAGGTTGTATTTAGATACATTGACATGCTTACAAGGGTATGGAAAGTATTCAGAACCCCTTAAATGTTTTTCTCTTTGTTACATTGCAGCCATTTGCTACAATCATTGAAGTTGATTTAAAAATGAAATACTTCATGCTAATTAGGCATACATCTGCATATTAAAATTTTAAAAATTAGCTGTTTAAAAAAATATATATAATAATTCAGTTAGCTGTACGTATAATATATTTTACCTTTATGATCTCAGTGACGATGAGTCACAGGTTGTATTTAGATACATTGACATGCTTACAAGGGTATGGAAAGTATTCAGAACCCCTTAAATGTTTTTCTCTTTGTTACATTGCAGCCATTTGCTACAATCATTGAAGTTGATTTTTTTCCTCATTAATGTACACAGAGCACCCCATATTGACAGAAAAAAAACAGAATTTGGGATTTTTTTTCAGATTTATTAAAAAAGAAAGACTGAAATATTACACAGCCATAAGTATTCAGACTCTTTGCTGTGACATTCATATTTAACTCTGGTGCTGTCCATTTCTTCTGATCATCCTTGAGATGGTTCTACACCTTCATTGGAGTCCAACTGTGTTTGATTATACTGATTGGACTTGATTAGGAAAGCCACACACCTGTCTATATAAGACCTTACAGCTCACAGTGCATGTCAGAGCAAATGAAAATCATGAGGTCAAAGGAACTGCCTGAAGAACTCAACGACAGAATTGTGGCAAGGCACAGATCTGGCCAAGGTTACAAAAAAAGATTCTGCTGCACTTAAGGTTCCTAAGAGCCCAGTGGCCTTCATAGTCCTTAATCCTTTAAAAATCCTCAGGCTGCCAGAACTAAGACAAGAGCATGCAAAATCCTCTCGGACCCTCCACATCCCGGTCACCAGCTCTTCCAGCTCCTTCCCTCAGGTAGGCGCTACCGATCAATGCCAGAGTAGCATCTACTCCATTTGCACACTGATTGAGGAGTATCTGGAACATTTGCACAATCAACATTGTCCCAGATTATCGCACTACTCCCTTGAAGTCTCGGCGCCCTTTGCACAATGGTCATTGCACCGGACTATTGCAATATCAGTCTTTCGAACTGCTCTAAGTGCTAGAGGACTCTGCATCTTTTTGCACAATTGTCAAAAAAATAATTTTTTTTATTTTTAAAAAATGTACCGGCATTACCAGATAACTAGCAACCCTTTGTTGCTCAGTGACTGTTTTTTGTCAATGTCCTTATGTCTCAAAAGTGTTCTCTGTCAATTGACTGTCTGTTGTCATACTTGAGCGGCTCCAACTACAAAAAAAAACACTACAAATTCCTTGTATGTTTTTTGGACATACTTGGCAAATAAAAATGATTCTGATTCTGAAATGGAAGATGTTTGGGATGACCAGATCCCTTCCTTGAGCTGGCCGTCCGGCCAAACTGAGCAATCAGGGGAGAAGAGCCTTGGTGAGAGAGGTAAAGAAGAACCGAAAGATAACTGTGGCTGAGCTCCAAAGATGCAGATGGGAGAAAGTTCTAGAAACTCAACCATCACTGCAGCCCTCCACCACTCTGGGCTTTATGGCAGAGTGGGCCGAGAAAGCTCCTCCTCAGTGCAAGACACAAGAAAGCCTGCATGGAGTTTGCCAATAAACACCTGAAGGACTCCAAGATGGTGAGAAATAAGATTCTCTGCTCTGATGAGACCAAGATAGAACTTTTTGGCCTTAATTATATGCGGTATGTGTGGAGATTAAACCAGGCAGTGCTCATCACCTGTCCAACACAGTCCCAACAGTGAAGCATGGTGGGGGCAGCATCATGCTGTGGGGGTGTTTTTTTAGCTGCAGAGACAGGACGATTGGTTGCAATTGAAGGAAAGATGAATGCGGCCAAGTACAGGGATACACTGAACGGAATACCTTCTCCAGAGTGCTCAGGACCTCAGACTGGTCTGGAAGTTTACCTTCCGACAAGACAATGACCCTAAGCACACAGCTAAAATAACGAAGGAGTGGCTTCAGAACAACTCCGTGATTGATCTTGAATGGCTCAGCCAGAGCCCTGACTTAAACCCAATTGAGCAGCTCTGGAGAGACCTGAAAATGGCTGTCCACCAATGTTCACTATCCAACCTGAGAGGACTGAAGAGGATCTGCAAGGAGGGTTGGCAGAGCATCACCAAATCCAGGTGTGAAAAACTTGTTGCATCATTCCCAAAAAGACTTATGGTTGTATTAGCTCAAAAGGGTGCTTCTACTAAATACTGAGTAAAGGTTCTGAATACCTATGGCTGTGTGATACCCTTGAAATGGACAGCATCCGAGTTAAATATATAAGTCTCATAATCTTTGGGTTCTTCTTTACCTGTCTCACCAAGACTCTTCTCCCCTGATTGCTCAGTTTGGCCGGACGGCCAGCTCTCGGAAGGGTTCTGGTCGTCTCAAACATCTTCCATTTAAGGATTATGGAGGCCACTGTGCTCTTAGGAACCTTAAGTACAGAAGAGGGGTTTTTTTTGTAACCTTGGCCAGATCTATGCCTTGCCACAATTCTGTCTCTGAGCTCTTCAGGCAGTTCATAATTCTCATTTGCTCTGACATGCACTGTGAGCTGTAAGGGTCAAATATCGACAGGTGTGTAGCTTTCCTAATTAAGTCCAATCAATATAATCAAACACAGCTGGACTCCAATGAAGGTGTAGAACCATCTCAAGGATGATCAGAAGAAATGGACAGCACCCGGGTTAAATATGAGTGTTACAGCAAAGGGTCTGAATACTTATGGCTGTGATATTTCAGTTTTTCTTTTTTTTTAAATCTGCAAAGATTTCAACAACTCAATTTTTTGTCTGTCAATATGGGGTGCTGTGTGTACATTGAGGAAAAAAATTAACTCAAATGATTTTAGCAAATGCCTGCAATATAACGAGTGAAACATTTCAGCGGGTCTGAATATTTTCCGTACCTACTGTATATAGTTTTTTTTTTTTTAAAAGACCTCAAAGGAGATTTTACAACATATACATTTTGCTAAAAGCTGACTGACTCCTCCTACTGACCCTATGTCAAATCCACCGGCGTTTTCTTAACCAGACATGTCTCAGCATGCTCGTGCGTGACCCCTCCTCCCTCTGGCCCTTTGTCAACCCACCTGTTTCTTGACTAGACTTGTTACAACATGTCTGTGCGTGGCCCCTATCCCCACTCTCCCCTCTCCCTAACATCTGCCCAGGCATGCCCTAGATATGACCTTGCATGACCCTTGCCCTAATTATATCACGTGACCTCATGTAACCCTGTCTGACTTCGCGTAATTCTTTGAAGTACCAATTTTATAGCACGTGATACTTGTATTGTTTAATAACCTTTTAAAGTACCACTTTTTTTGTTTAATTACCCTTTGAAGTGGCAGGTGACCTCGCGTGACTCTTGCCCTCCTTATACCACGTGACCTTGCGTATCCCTGTCTGACCTCGGGTGATCCTTTGAAGCGCCAGGCTTTATACCACGTGAGACTTTTATAACCCTTAAAAGTACCCAAGTTGTAGCACATTATACTTTTATTGTTTTATAACCCTTTATTGTTTAATAACACTTAAGTGCCGCGTGACCTTGCACGACCCTTACCTGAAGTATACCACGTGACCGAGCGTGGCCGCCGGGCCGCGCTTGACCCCTGTCTGGTCGCGAGAGGGAGCCATCATGTCTTGTGATCAAAACAAACCCCTCTAAAGGTCAAAGCCATACACGTGTCAAAACAAGGCCATAAATCATACGTCAGCGTCATAAATCACTCGTTTGACAGACTTTGTTTTATAACCCTTTGAAGTACCAATTTTATAGCACGTGATACTTGTATTGTTTTTATAAAGCTTTAAAGTATCTGTTTTCTTTTTTCATAACACTTTGAAGTGCCAGGTGGCCGCTTGTGACCCTTTGAAGTACCGGTTTTATTGTTTTATAACCCTATAAACTGCCAGATGGCCGCTCGTGCCCGCGTGTGACTCTGTCTGACGGCGCTTGACCCCTGTCTGACTGTTAGGGGGAGCCAAAATGACGTCACATGATCAAACCAAGTCCCCTAAAGGTCAAAGCCATAAACCTGTCAGGGTCATAAATCACTCGTTTGACATAAGCTCCATTCTATTACTGCCCGAGAGTGACCCTGTCTGACAGAGGGAGCCATAATGACATCATATGAACAAAACGAACCCCCTAAAGGTCAAAGCCATAAATCTGTCAGGGCCATAAATCAATCGTTTGACATAAGGTCCATTCTATTACTCTCTCTGGTGATTACAACACCTTTGATGACTGGGATGCTGCTGAAGATTTCAGGGAAAAATGAAAAGATAGAAGCAGCACAGAGTCAACTGCATAAGATTTAAATCGACTTGAAGATGAGAAGGATGAAATCAATGCGAAGAAAACAAAATAGCCGATTAAAACAGACATATTCTGCAACAAAAACAGAAAAATCTAAACTGAACATTTCACCATTGATGTTTTGAATGATACCCTGGTATCATTTTATCCACCATCCAGTCAACGAAGACCAACAGAGAGTACAGCGTGCCCAGCTTGAGAACTCATCATCGTCATAACTGTAGTTATTTAAAATTGTCAACCTTGAAAATCTATTTGCTGGAGTACTGAATAGCATTGACAGAAAGTTATGGGATTGGATTGACTATTCATAGTCAAGCCGTCAGGTGTTGCAAGGGAAAATAAATTTTCATAAAACTTTATTTTGACTACAAAAGGATTTTTCTTTGAGACGTCTGGAAAAGTATGGAATTTTGAAATCTCAAACGCGTAGGAAGCCTGGAAGCATTTATAGTGAGTTGGGCTTGCCTTGTAGAAGTATTCGAAATGTTGGCCTTGGCCAAAAGGACCGATCGATAAGGATTTAATTTGGTGCCCTGTGTTTAGGTACTATTGTGAAAGGTGAGTATGATAAGGAATGTTATTCCCTGTGGTTGCGTACAATGTCTTATACAATGCTAACATGCTTACAGTTGGCATGGTAACATCCATCCATTTTCTGAGCCGCTTCTCCTCACTTGGGTTGCGGGCGTGCTGGAGCCTATCCCAGCTGTCATCGGGCAGGAGGCGGGGTACACCCTGAACTGGTTGCCAGCCAATCACAGGGCACATAGAAACAAACAACCATTCGCACTCACAGTCATGCCTACGGGCAATTTTAGAGTCTCCAATTAATGCATATTTTTGGGATGTGGGAGGAAACCGGAGTGCCGCCGGCATGGTAACATACAGTGGATATAAAAACTCTCTCCACCCCTGTTCATATGCCAGGTTTTTGTGATGTTAAAAATTTAGAGACCAAGACAGATTATTATTTTAAAACTTTGTGACCTCTAACCTGTACAAATCAATTGAAAAAGAAACTTAAATATTTTAAAAGAAAAATTAAAGCTGTTCGATAACCCAGTTGAAGAAATATACACACCCTCAAACTAACACTTTGAGCGCTGTAAAACCATAGGTACAGTTATTTTGGGAAGAAGTCTTGTCAGTGTGGCACATCTTGATGTGGCAATATTTGCCCACTCTTTGGGGAAAAAAATTATTTAAATCTTTGAGACAATTAGGGCATCTCCTCTCCACAGCCCCTTTCAGATCACTCAGGGTTTCACACATGTACATTTATTTGTGGCGGGCCGACACATTGATTTTTGCTTTTGCTGTGCAGAAATTCTGCCGCAATGTGCTCCTTTTGTGTGTCTGCCAATGATCCATATAACTGATTTTCTTTCTGATGCGATACTGAAAATACAGTCCCTCAAATTACTGATGTATCAAAAGTATTGCTGTTTCATTTTGAAAATCAATGTTCTGGTATCAATGGCATTGACATTTCCGACAGTATCGACCCTTCCCCACGCCAGTGACACGCTGCTCCAGCCGGTGTAATGGTGTCTCGTCACAGCACAGTTGGTGCAGTTTTTTTCTGTATTTGTGTGCATTTTCTCTTGGAAGAGCCACTCTATGTTCGGCGAAGCCTACGTACTCTTGAGAAGCTTTTGAGTTTAGGATTACGCCGCGAAAAGACTATAACAAGAAGCGGCGAGTCCCCCCTGCACGTGTAACTCCGTTGAATCCTTTGTCCACAATTATACAGTTTTAAAGTTATCTAAATAGTCTTTGTGAAACAAATAAGGACATACAGCGGCTGAAATAAGTATTTAACACGTCACAATTTTTCTCATTAAATATATTTCCAAAGATGCTATTGACAGAACATATCATCAGATGTTGGTAACAACCAAAGTAATACAAACAAAGAAAGTACAACAAATAAGCTCAGAAATTAAGTTATGTGTAATCATGTGAACTGACACAGGGAAAAAGTATTGAACACATGAAGAAAGGGAGGTGCAAAAAGGCATGGAAAGGCAGAACAACACCTAAAATTTATCAATAATCAAACAGCAATCCAGCTCCTTGTGATTATCAGCTGGTTCAGTTTTAAATGATGGCCTACAAAAACGTCTCATTGCTCAGGTGTGAGTCAAGACACATCTCATGATGCAAAGAGCTGTCTCAAGACCATCGCAAACTAATTGTTGCAAAACATAACGATAGCATTAGTTACAGGCGCACAGCTAAGCTTCTGAACATTCCAGTGAGCACGGTTGGGGCCATTATACGTAAGAGGAAAGCCAATCAAACCACCATAAATTTGCCTCGATCAGGTCCTCCTCGCAAGATTTCTGACAGAGAAGTGCAAAGAATAATCAGAAGAGTTGTCCAAGAGCCAAGGACCATCTGTGGAGAGCTTCAAAAAGACCTGGAATTAGCAGGTACCGTTGTCACAAGGAAAACAGTGAGTAATGTACTCTGCCGCCACGGCCTGTATGCACGCTCACCACGAGACACCATTGCTCAAATGCATGGTCTTCTATTAGATGGCAGGAAGTACATAGTCATTAATGTATCCACTTCTTGTGACATATTTGTTTGTTGGTGTGCCGAGAGATTTTTCAATTGTAAAATATGTTCCTTGGGCTCCATAAAGTTTGGAAATCACTGCTCTGGTCAGGTCATTTACCGTATTTTCACGACCATAGGGTGCACCGCATTAAAAGGCGCAGTCTCAGTTACGGGGTCTATTTCTATATTTAACACATACATAAGTATTATTGGGCGCAGGCATGGTAAAACATACGCTAGCTTAAAACATACGGTAGCATGCATGCATGCTAAAACAATGTTTTTAAAAAGGCAGCGGGAGCAAAACTGAGTTCGGTTGTACTTTATTGAAGTATTTAACAATGTACTCAGGTTATTTTTTGATCAATCCTCATCCACAAATCCATCAAAGTCCTCATGTTCTGTATCCGAAATGAACAGCTGGGAAAGTTCACCAACAAACACGCCGGGTTCCCTCTTGTCATTCTCAGAGTTAGTCTCGTTGCCGGGGGGCTGTTCAGCAATGATGCCTGCTTTCGCGAAAGCTCAGACAACAGTCAAAGCAGATACCTTAGCCCAAGCATCCACAATCCATTCACATATGGTGATGTAACTCGCCCGGCGTTGCCTCCCTGTCTTAGTAAAGCTGTGTTCGCCATCTGTCAGCCATGGCTCCCATGTCGCTCACAACTTCACTTTGAACGCCCTGTTTAAACCGATGTCCAGCGGTTGGAGTTCCTTCGTCAAGCCTCCCAGAATGATGGCAAGCTCCTAGTTATTGCACTCAGTTGAATGGTGACTGTAGAGACGCTTCTCCCGGCTGTTCTTTGCTCATTAATCCATTGCTCGAGTTGGTCTTCCAACTCGGGCCACCTCGCCTTGTTTCCATGGAAACTCAGCTTCGTGTTCTTGACTTGCCGAAGCTCGTTTTCCTGCTTCCTCCACTTGCGAACCATGGATTCGTTGATCTTGAATTCACTCGCGGCTGCTCGATTCCCATGTTCCTCCTCGTAACTAATAGCTTGGAGTTTAAACTGTCTCTTCGTAGGTGCCATTTTCGGGGTCCTTAACAAAACCGATGCACATACATACTGGCGGTGTGCCTTTAGCGTCCTCTGTCACGCGCATCCTTCCCCCTTTAACGTCCGCATGCTGTCCTCAGTCACATCCGCCTTCCTCGATATAAGCAGCGTGTCGGCAGGAAATGCTCCCAGTCAGTCAAGCAGAGTGCTCATTAAAGTCCCACAACATTTACAGATTTTGGAACTCGGTGCACACATAAGGCGCACCCCATTATATGACGCCCCGTCAATTTTGGAGAAAATTTAAGACAATAAACGCGCCTTATGGTCGTGAAAATACGGTAGCTTTTGGGTTCAAAAGGTACTGTGTACGATGGCGACGCGGAGTAAATGTCTTTTCCAGATTTATGCGAATTATGACATTAAAGCCGATCAGCATAAAATGCTAAATATCGTCCGATACCGATCAGGCCGGTCAGATTGGTGTAAAGTCTAGCTTTTTTTTTTTTTTTTTTTTTTCAGCAATGGCGTGGTGAGCGTGCATATAGGGCCATGGCGGCGGAGTACATTACTCACTGTTTTCCTTGTGACAACTATACCTGCAAATTCCACGTCTTTTTGAAGCGCTCCACAGGTGGTCCTTGGCTCTTGGACAACTCTTCTGATTCTTCTTTGCACTCCTCTGTCAGAAATCTTGCAAGGAGCACCTGATCGAGGCAAATTTATGGTGGTATGATTGGCTTTAGCAGGGACGCCCAGACTTCCCTCTCCCCAGCCACTTCATCTAGCTCTTCCGGGGGGATCCCGAGGCGTTCCCAGGTCAGCCGAAAGACAGTCTCTCCAGCGTGTCCTGGGTCGTCCCCGGGGTCTCCTCCTGGTGGGTCATGCCCGGAACACCTCACCAGGGAGGCGTCCGGGAGGCATCCAAATCAGATGCCCCAGCCACCTCATCTGGCTCCTCAATGTGGAGGAGCAGCGACTCTACTCTGGGATCCTCCCGGATGACCGAGCTTCTCACCCTATCTCTAAGGGAGAGCCCGGACACCCTGCGGAGGAAACTCATTTCGGCCGCTTGTATCCGCAATCTTGTTCTTTCGGTCACGATCCACAGCTCGTGGCCATAGGTGAGGGTAGGAACGTAGATCGACCGGTAAATTGAGAGCTTCGCCTTTCGGCTTAGCTCCTCCTTTACCACAACGGACCGATACAAAATCCGCATCACTGCAGACGCTGCACCGATCCGCCTGTCGATCTCCCGTTCCATTCTTCCCTCACTTGTGAACAAGACCCCACGATACTTGAACTCCTCCACTTGGGGCAGGATCTCATCCCCGACCCGGAGAGGGCACGCCACACTTTTCCGACTGAGGACCATGGTCTCAGATTTGGAGGTGCTAATTCTCATCTCAGCCGGTTCACACTCGGCTGCGAACTACTCCAGTGAGAGTTGGAGATCACGGCTTGATGAAGCCAACAGAACCACATCATCTGCAAAAAGCAGAGATGCAATACTGATTGGCTTTCCACTTGCGTATTATGGCCCCAACTGTACTCACTGGAACATTCAGCAGCTCAGCTATGCGTCTGTAACCAATGCCATTATGTTTTGTAACAATTAGTTTGCGATGGTCTTGAGACAGCTCTTTGCTCTTACCCATCATGAGATGTCTTGACTCAAAACATTGGCAATGAGATATTTTGTAGGCCATCAATTAGGACTGAACCAGCTGATATTCATTTGCACTGACAAGGGGCTGGATTGCTGTTTGATTATTGATAGATTTTAGGATTTGTCTTGGGCTTCCATGCCTTTTCCTCCCTTCGTGTTCAATACTTTTTATTTACTTTTTGTCACTTCACATTTTTACACACAACTTAATTTCTGAATTAATTTGTTCTACTTTCTTTGTATGTAGGGATTACTTGGGTTGTTCCCAACATCTGGTGAAATTTTCAGGTCAATAGCACCTCTGGAAGTA
>NC_084505.1:1108545-1188545 GCF_024500385.1 Phyllopteryx taeniolatus | reverse complement strand
TGGATGCTGCATTTCTACTCAATTACCGTATTTTCACGACCATAAGGTGCACCGTATTAAAAGGCGCATGTGAAAACATACGTTAGCATGAATGTTAGCGCATGTTTTTAAAAAGGCAGCGGGAGCAAAACTGAGTTCAGTTGTACTTTATTGAAGTATTTAACAATGTACTCACGTTATTTTTTGATCGATCCTCATCCACAAATCCATCAAAGTCCTCATCTTCTGTATCCGAAATTAAAAGATAGGCAAGTTCTCCATCAAACATGCCGGGTTCCCCCTCGTCATTGTCGGAGTCAGTCTCGTTGCCGGCGGGGTGTTCAGCAATGATGCCGGCTTTCGCAAAAGCTCGGACAACAGTCAAAGCAGATACCTTAGCCCAGGCATCCACACTCCATTCACATATGGTGGTGTAACTCGCCTGGCGCTTCGTCTTCTTGACTTGGCGAAGCTCCTTTTCCTGCTTCCTCCACTTGCGAACCATGGATTCGTTGATCTTGAATTCTCTCGCGGCTGCTCGATTCCCATGTTCCTCCATGTAAGTGATAGCTTGCAGTTTAAACTGTGCTTCGTAAGCGTGTCTCTTCGTAGGTACCATTTTCGGGGGTCCTTAGCCAAACCGATGTTGTTTTGGACAATGCACATACCGGCGCTATATACCTACTGGGGACGTGCCTTTAGCGTCCTCTTTCATGCGCACCCTTTCCCCTTTAACGTCCGCATGATGTCCTCAGTCACCTCCGCCTTTCCTCTATATAAGCAGCGTGTCAGTCAAGCGTAGCGCTCATCAAAGTCACACAACAACATTTACGGATTTTGGAACTCTGTGCACACATAAGGCGTGCCATTTTGGAGGAAATTTAAGACTTTTAATCCAGCCCTATGAGGGGCACAAGCCAGTGCAAACTGTAGGCTGGTCCCAAGCCCGGATAAATGCAGAGGGTTGCGTCAGAAAAGGCATCCGGCTTAAAACTTTGCCTAACAAATATGAGCATCCATCCAAAGAATGTTGAGGTTTGCTCTCGGAGTGACCAGGTTGGATAAAATTAGAAATGAGCTCATCAGAGGGACAGCCAAGGTTCGATGTTTTGTAGACAAAGTTAGAGAGAGCAGACTGCGATGGTTTGGACACGTCCAGAGGAAAAATAGTAAGTACATTAGTCGAAGGATGATGAGGATGGAGCTGCCAGGCAAGAGAGCAAGAGGAAGACCAAAGAGAAGGTTGATGGATGTCGTCAGACATGAGGGCAGTTGGTGTTCGAGAGGAGGATGCAGGAGATAGGCTTACATGGAAAACGATGACGCGCTATGGCGACCCCTAAAGGGACAAGCCGAAAGGAAAAGAAGTGTGCATTTTGGTCGTGAAAATACGGTATATTTTGTAATTAATTTAAAAAGGCTATGAACTTATGTAACTAATTACGAGCTCTGTAAATTGACCAACTCACCATGAAATAGCCCACTTGAAAGATGCAGCACTCTTGAAATATCCAAGATATTGGGATCCAAGATTGCGCCAAACCATGTGGTCGCCTCGGTTACGTGCTCTCCAGGCAAGCTATCAGTTACGCGGAGTAACATGGGAATCGAGCAGCCGCGAGAGAATTCAAGATCAACGAATCCGTGGTTCACAAGTGGAGGAAGCAGGAAAACGAGCCTTGCCAAGTCAAGAAGACGAAGCTGAGTTTCCGCGGGAAAAAAATGAAAAACAAAACACGGAAACAAGGCGAGGTGGCCCGAGTTGGAAGACCAATTGAAGCAATTGATTGATGAGCAAAGAACAGCCGTGAGAAGCGTCCCTACAGTCACCATTCGACTGAGTGCAATAAATCGGTGCTTGCCATCATTCCGGGAGGCTTGACGAAGCGCTGGACATCCATGTAAACAGGGCGTTCAAAGTGAAGTGAGCGGCATGGGAGCCATGGATGACAGATGGCGAACACAGCTTTACTAAGACGAGGAGGCAGCGCCGGGCGAGTTACGCCTCAATTTGTGAATGGATTGTGGATGCTTGGGCTAACATGTCTCCTTGCACTGTTGTTCGAGCTTTCGCACGGCAACGAGACTGTCTCGAACCTGCCGTGTTTGATTGAGAACTTGCCCAGCTGTTCATTTCGTTTACAGAAGATGAGGACTTTGATAGATTTGTAGATGAGGATTGATAAAAAATAACGTGAGTACATTGTTAAATACTTCAATAAAGTACAACCGAACTCAGTTTTGCTCCCGCTGTCTTTTTAAAAACATTGTTTTAGCGTGCATGCATGCTACCATATGTTTTAAGCTAGCGTATGTTTTACCATACCTGCGCCCAATAATACGGTGCCTTATGTGTGTGTTAAACACAGAAATAGACCCCGTAACTGAGACTGCACCTTTTAATACGGTGCGCCCTATGGTCGTGAAAATACGGTATACATTATTCGTGCACTCACTGTCGTAGTCTCGACACTCAGCGCTACCTGCATATCTGTTGTTGACCAATACTGGCCATTCATGTGCTTGTAGTATTTGCACTATTTGCTCAATTGACACTGTTCCAGATTATCGCACCATTAGTAACTTTAAACTGCTTACATTTGTTGAAGTCTCCACCATTTGCACAATGGTCACTGTACCAGATTATCACTCTATTAGTCATTTCAAACTGCTCTTAATTGCTGGAGGACTGCATCATTTCCACAATTGTCCGACAAAAAAAAAAAGGTATCGGCATGACCACATTACCGGTAACCTTCCATTGCTCAGTGACTCTCCGTAATGTTTTTGTCTTTTATGTTTCAAAAGTATTTTCTGTTGTTGTAGTAGAGTGCCTCCAACTATTTATCCATCCATCCATTTTCCATACCGCTTATCCTCACTAGGGTCGCGGGTGTGCTGGAGCCTATCCCAGCTGACTCTGGGGCAGAGGCAGGGTACACCCTGAACTGGTCACCAGCCAATCGCAGGGCACACATAGACAAACAATTTGCATTCACGTTCACACCTATGGGCAATTTAGAGTTCTCAATTAATCTGTGACGTTTTTGGAATGTGGGAGGAAACCGGAGCCCGGAGAAAACCCACACAGGCACGGGGAGAACATGCAAACTCCACATAAGCGAGGCCGGATTTGAACCCGGGTCCTCAGAACTGTGAGGCAGATGTGCTCACCAGTCGATCACCGTAGACAAATTCCTTGTGTGTTTTGACATTCTTGGCAAATAAAGATGGTTCTGATTCTGATATTGGAGCGTGATCACAGAACATCAAATGTTTTGTTGTGAAAGTCAACAGGGTTGCAAGAAACATGTTGAAAAATAAATGTGCCAACTCAGCAACTCCATACACCAGTTGACTAACATGCATGTGATATGGTGTTCATTCACTGATAAGTTACATAGAAATGCTCTAGGCTTTAATCACTTATGCTGGGAACACTAACAATAACACAGGTTGCATAAAGATGTCAATTCACAGTTTCTTACAGGTGCTGAGAGACGATAAAAACATCCCAACGCACCACTCATCAGTAGCACTGCCTTCCTTGCTCATTTCCCACATCTGGTCCTGACCTGCCCTTTTCTGCCCTCTTTCTCATCTTGTCCTGTTGGTTAGCTGTTGTATGTCCTCTTGTGGTGTCCCCCCCCCCCCATCCACAAATAAGAACACTTTTTTACTTTTGTAAGGTTACCTGTGGTCAAATATCTAGACTATTGTTCTCCTGTGGTTCGTACCCCATTCCCCTAGTCTCTTCTGTCCCTCTGTCTGTCCCCGAAAATCCTTTTCATCAGGCTGAATTTTCAATCAACATCAGAATAATTGTCTGCTCTATCGAGGTTCGACTGTATATCAGATTTTGTCAATTTCTATTGGAAAGTTTTTAGTTGTTTGCTTGTAATTCTCACTTAAACAGATGAAAAAAGTGAGACTGGAAAAAAATTTTCATTTAGTTGTCATGGTCACTGATGGTGTCGTGGTACACTCGCCTGACTTTGGTGCAGGCAGTGTGGGTTCAGTTCCCACTCAGTGACTGTGAATGTGAGTGTGAATGGTTGTCCGTGTCTATATGTGCACTGCAATTGACTGGCAACCAGTTCAGGGTGTAGTCCGCCTTTCGCCCAAAGTCAGCTGGGTTAGGCTCAAGTGCCCCGCGACCCAAACCAGGATAACCGGTGTTGAGAATGGATGGATTTAGTTGTCATAATCCTGCACGCCAATAGTTGCATAATAATTGTCCACATATTTATATTTTCCTAAGAAAGCCTTAACCTTACTTTTACTTTATTAAACATTCTTGTTTGAGGGTTATTAACTTTTTGGGATTATCCTAAAGCACTGTGGTTGCTGATTCATAATAATATTCCTAAAAAAATAATTCTGCACACGGTCTATGCTGCCATGAATCTATTACATGTTGAGGTTAAACGTCAAATCACTCTTGTTCTAATTTAATGTTGTCAGAAGATCAACCGAAATACTCAATGATATAAAAATTACAGTAGAAGCTCTGGGACCCAACACAATCAATTTAGGGACATTTGTCAAGCTTAACTTCTTTGTTGCAAAACCGATTTTAAGGCAATAATCCTTTTTATTAATCAACCAAATCCATTTTCCCCCCTTACCGACTTCTGTAGCCTGCTGACACAAACTGTTACACTGAAGACTTTGCGGCAACCAGTAGTTTACTAAAGAGGCGCCATTTATGTTAGTCATTTGGAATTGTTTCTGTTTTGCAGCGTCAGAAAATGAGGAGCAAACAGTCCACTGCAATGTATGTTTACACTGCTGAAACCAAAGCAAATGGCACGAAAGGGAAAACTCCCACTAAATAACAGATAATATACTTATTTCACTTTGTTTTACTTATGACAAGGGGCTTGGTGGAACGCCATCGTGTAGTCAATTGTGCTGAACATTGTCAAAGACATGGTGCCCATCTGAGTCTTCTCGTCCAACATAATTGTCTGACCTTCCATACTGTATATGCATCTTAAAGATTGGTCAAAAAGACCTTAAACATGCTCCTGAACCTTGTAGAAAGCCTTCTCAACAGAGGTGGTGCTGTTATGGCTGATCATATCAAACCCTTATTGATTAAGAATGAGATTTCACTTAAATTCATATGTGGGTCAAGGCAGGTGACCAAATACTTTTGGGAATATAGTATACCTCTCTATCCCTAAGTGCCCCCTCAGACAGTGTCTTCAGTGTACGGGTGACATTGTAACATGTATCAGGGCATGCCTAAAGCCTCATGTTGTAGACAGTTCTATTTTCCTTCCTATGTTTATTAAGACAAGGTAACATACTTGGCATGTACCTGTGCTTTTTACTGTATGCAGGATTTTGTTTCGATTTTTAGGGACCACTGTTAATTTTGTTTGGATGCAGCACCTTTTATTCAGGTTATGCTCAGTGACAGTTTAGTTAGAGTATTAATCCCCATGGGAATATGTATTTTTTAAATTTATTGTAAAATTTTCAAACATTTAAAATGTTTTATCAAAATGAATTAAGGGTTGTGTTTAAAGAGCGTGACAAAGCAGCCTTGACTCCCCGAGGGACACGGTCGAATGCCTTCTCCAAGTCCACAAAACACATGTAGACTGGTTGGACGAACTCCCATGCACCCTCGAGTACCCTGCCGAGGGTGTAGAGCAGGTCCACTGTTCCACGGCCAGGACGAAAACCAAACTGTTCCTCCTGAATCTGAGATTCAACTTCCCGACTGACCCTCCTCTCCAGCATCCCTGAATAAACCTTAACAGGGAGACTGAGGAGTGTGATCCCCCTGTAGTTGGAACACACCCTCCGGTCCCCCTTTATAAAAAGGGGGCCACCACCCCAGTCTGCCAGTCCAGAGGGACTGACCCCGATGTCCATGCGATGTTGCAGAGGCGTGTCAACCAGCACAGCGCCACAGGATCCAGAGCCGTTAGGAACTCCGAGCAAATCTCATCCACCCCCGGGGCCATGCCACCGAGGAACTTTTTAACCACCTTGGTGACCTCAGCCCCAGAGATAGGAGAACCCGCCTCAGAGACCCCAGACTATGCTTCCTCATGGGAAGGTGTGTCAGTGGAATTGAGGAGGTCTTCGAAGTATTCTCCCCACCGCCTCACAACGTCTCGAGTCGAGGTCATCAGTGCCCCATCCTCACTATACACAGTGTTGATGGTGCACTGCTTCCCCCACCGACGACCTTACGGCCACAGCTCCGGTCGGCCGCCTCAGCAATGGAGGCGTGGAACATGGTCCACTCGGACTCAATGTCCCCCGCCTCCCCCGAGATGTGGGTGAAGTTCTGCCGCAGGTGGGAGTTGAAACTCCTTCTTGACAGGGGATTCTGCCAGACGTTCCCAGCAGCCCCATACAATATCTTTGGGCCTGCCAGGTCGGACCGGCATCTTCCCCCACCATCGGAACCAACTCACCACCAGGCTCCGCCCCTCTCTTCACCCGAGTGTCCAAGACATGTGGCTGCAAATCCGATGACACGACCACAAAGTTGATCATCAAACTGCGTCCTAGGTTGTCCTGGTGTGTGGACACCCTCATGCTTGAACATGGTGTTCGTTATGGACAATCTGTGGTGAGCACAGAAGTCCAATAACAGAACACCACTCTGGTTCTGATCGGGGGGCCATGCCTCCCAATCACGCCCTTCCAGGTGTCACTGTCATTGCTCACGTTAGCATTGGAAGTCCCCCAGCAGAACAATGGCGTCCCCAGCGGGAGCGCTCTCCAGCACCCCCTCCAAGGACTCCAAAAAGGGTGGGCACTCTGAACTGCTGTTTGGTGCATAGGCACAAACAACAGTCAGGACCCGTACCCCCAATAAGTACACCCACACCTGCTCACCGCCTCTCGCCGTGGGCAACTCCAGAGTGGAAGACAGTCCAACCCCTCTCAAGAGGACTGGTAACCGAGTCCAAGCCGTGTGTGGAGGTGAGCCCGACTAGTCCGAACTTTTTGACCTCACACACCAGGTCAGGCTCCTTCCCTGCCAGTTTTGAGCCAGTTTCTTCTTCTGGGGATCGGATCGCCACACTGCACTCGACCCCTATGGCTACTCCCGCAGGTGGTGAGCTCACGGGAAGGGGCACCCACGTTACCCTTTCGGGTTGAGCCCTGCTGGCCCCCATGGGTGCAGGCCCACCAGGCGCTTGCCTTTGAACCCTACCTCCAGGCCAGGCTCCAGAGGGGGGCTCGAGTGACCCGCGTCCGGGCAAGGGAAACCTATGTCCATTTATTATGTGCGTCATAGGGGTTTTTGGATCCGTGTTTTGTCTGGTACTTCACCTAGGACTTTTGCCATGGGTGACCCTACCAGGGGCATGAAGCCGCAGACAACTTTGCTACAAGGATCATTGGGACACACAAACCCCTCCACCAAGATACGGTGACAGCTCCAGGAGGGGTCAATTCAAAGCGAAAATTAAATTTTGGAAAGGGGGGTGGGGGATCTGGGATTTTATTTTAAGGCCTAGTTGTTTTCATAAAATTTTAACCTCGTCTTTTTCAGGCTTTGACACTGAGTTGAAGTCTTGCTTGATATGATGACATCCTTTGACCTCAGTTGTTTAGTCCTTGTTTATTTATTTTTGGGTCAGGACATTCTCTGTTGCAAATTCTAAAAAAAAATTCTTCTGCATTCAAAACCGTAGGTGTGAAAATTAGAAGTGAACATTATTTTGTCATTGAGTGACATTGAGTTTTTGTCCTCCTTTCCAGCCAGGACTTCCGCTGTCTGCTGTTTGTGAAATATGCAAGGAGCCTAACCAAGATGAAACTGGAGATGGCTTCTTTACTCTGATGGAATGTTCCAATTGTGCACAGATAGTCCACCCTGCTTGCCTCACGGTACAAAACATTTGTTTTTTTCAAAATAATTTCATGTCACATTTTATTTTAGTTTCACTGACAAAAAGTAGTGATTAACACGGCTGACATTTTGAAGCAGTCAGCGTGGGATCAAATTCCTTTGAGAGTGAATGGATGTCTCTTTGGCAGTCAATCCTGTGTGTAGTCTGGCTCTTGTCCAGAGTCAGCTCGGATAGGCTTCAGCCTGTCCATGCCCCTGAAATGCAAATGAGTGGTTGGTTGGCCCTGTTTTTTGTACATTCTTTAAAATCCCTGTAACGTGAAAATAAATGTCGCCTTAATTTGATACACCACATTGAAGTATTGTTAACAACTCGGTGAAGTATTTTTCTCGTTTTTTTTTTTTTCTAAATACATAAAATATGTTTGAATTCCTGAAAACATGCAAAGGCTGAGAACAATTTAGTGGTGCTTTAAACTGTTTCTCACCTTCTCAGTTGACCGGAATTTTTTTTTGGGTGTGGCCCAGTGACACCTTATATTAAGTACTGAGCGGTTGTCATTCAGTTAGTGGCTATTCGCCGTAATTTCCACTTCCTTAGTACTAACTGGCTCCACTTCTACCACGACAGTGTGCAGTTAGCCATCAACCTATGCCTACAACCCAAAAAAGTGTTTTGTGTTTACAGTTATTTGGAATGTAATGTCCTGCCGTGTGCACTGACATGCGAAAATGGATGGCCCTGCCTCCCCATTCCAGCCCACCAGCGGGTAGTAGTTAGTAGCTACCAGTGGTTCCCGAACATCATCCAGAGGGACCAGTACATCGCCCTAATGTGGCTCCCTCAGAGTGCACCATGGCCAACCAAACTTCCCCCAACGGCCTGCTGTATTTCAACAGAGGTAAAGGACGGGAAAATTGTCCCGGCGCGGCTGCTGGTCATTGCGCTGGGGCTCAGAGGCTGCCAGGCTGTCACAGGCTCTGCAGGCCGTGAGAGCATATGTATCGCTCAGAAGAAGATTGCGGACTTTGACCAGGAGGCCAGGTTAGGACAGGCACATACAGACCCTTTCCAAATAATTTGAATATCATGGAAACCCTTATTTCCATAATTCCATTCAAAAAGTTAAACTTTCATAGATTATAGATTCTGGGCCCACAATTTAAACAATTTAAAGTACCCTAATTTCTCGTGTATCATGCGCATTTTTTTCCTACCAAAAAATGGTCAAAAGTCAGTTGTACGCATGATATATAGGCATAGGAGAAAAGGACAGACATTTACATTTTATAAATGTATGCCGTCCTCTAGAGTTTATGAAAAAGCTGTACACTTTCATTCCAATAGGCCACCGCCCCCTAGAGGTTATGAAAAAGCTGTACACTTTCATTCTAGTATGTCACCGCCACCTAGAGGTTATGAAAAAGGTGTAGCCTACACTTCCTTTTTTGTCCTGTTAGGTCAAGCAGAATGGAGGATCTGTATCCCTTTTATGCCAGAACAGTTTTGCTGTGTCACAGTTTTTAAGCTGTCGCTGTGGTTTCTTAGTATTATAATTGTTTATTGAGAATCAGAGTCAATCAGTCAAACAGAACAAAGTTTTTAGAGTGGAGAGAGAAACAAGACAAAAGACAAAGCACTCATTTTAAACAGAAAAGTAAATCATTACATATCTACAACAATGAAAGATTAGATATGAGTGTTGTATGGGGCTGTAGTGCTACACCCTGTGAGGGAAGGACAGGACAAGGACAGGAGAAGACGCATGTTAGGAAAAGGGTCGTGAACCCGACTGTACAACTGAAGTGTGGCGGGATTAACTATATAAATTAGGATGAGACTAATTGTGACTTATTGTCACAATAAGTGAGTGGCCCCACACCCAGAGAAAGAGTCCCAGGGAATTGACACCGTTTTGCATGCACAAAGACTGACAGAAGTGTCCTGCAATTGCTGTGCCTGCACCGCGGAGGCTGAGAACCCCACCCTATCAATTGAGGGGCGGGATCGGGCCCAGGGGTCCACCCGAGAGTAGCCCCTCCCTCCACCCACAGGAGAGACAGACGCCCCCCCCAACCTGCAGGGCCCACAATGCAGCCAGTCCCCGCCCAGCCCGAGGGCGGGAGGGTATCCCTTGTTTGTTGGAAAGGAGGGCGGATAGGGCACCCGATAAGGAGGTGGAACCCAGGGAGTAGCCGCGGGTCATGAGAGGGGAGCCCCAACGCCAAGCAGTCATCCAGCCCAGGGGGCCTGGCCTCAGGAGCACCACCATGAAGCTAAGTGCTGCTAAATTTAACAGACGTCTGACATTTGTGGAACTTCTACCTTTAATGAAGCCTGTCTGACCAGACAAGCCTACAATTTCATTCCAATATTACAGGGGTACGTATGACTGCATATATGTACAATAAGTACAAGCAAGTAATAAGCTCATAAGTTTACATACCCGGGCAGAATTTGTGAATTTTTTTTTTTATTTATTATTTTTTTTAAATACGACTGATGACTGAACAACAACCATCATCAATTCCTTTGTTTTGTTTAATGATAATGCTTTTCTGAAATGGTTGACAGTTTAATTTGAATCCCATTAAAATAAAATTCGATGTTTCGCCTGGTCCTTCGTTTTCTCTTTTCTCTTACCCATCTTACACATTTTGCCTGGGTAATCAAACGTGCACAACTGTGTGTTTTCTCATTCACTAAATCAAAGTAGGGCTCTGAATTTCAAAAATTAGAGCAAGTAAATAAGAAGGTGTTCAAATCAAGTGCTTCAGAATAATTCTTTGAAAATACTAACAAATATTACAGATACAGATAATCATGTTTTGATCATATGGGTACAAGCAAAATAATGCGTTGTAAAAATGCATTATACGTGGGTTGAAGGGTTTTCCAGAATTTTTAGGTCAACTTTGGGGGTGCGTGTTATACATGGGTGCCCATTATACAGGATAAATTACGGTATTTCTTTATTTTTACATAATTTGGGCTTCTCACTCATAAAACCCACGCAATCAAGAATTCAAAAAAATAGAATACTATGAAGAAATCAGCCCAAATTTTGCAGGCCATAAATGTTTTAGACTTAGTGTGACACACTAATCATCAACTAAACTCAAAGCACCTGCACAGGTTTCCCCAGGTGTCCTGGAAATGCTTCAGTTGGGTTCAATATTGGGAAGACTGCAGACTTGACAACTGGCCAGAAGACCATTGATAACCTCCACGGGATGGGTAGGCCACAGATGTTCACAGCTAAGGAGGCTGGCTGTTCACAGTGTGCTGTGTCCAAGCATTTCAATGGAAAGTCTAGTGGAAGGAAAAAATGTGGCAGGAGAAGATGCAAAAGAGATGACCATGGGCTTCAGTGGATTATCAAATAATTATTATTATTATTCAAGAATCTAGCAGAGCTCCAGAAAGAGTGGAATGAGGCGGGAGTCACAGCTTCAAAAACCACCACATTCAGACGTATCCGGGAGATGGGCTACAACTGTTGGGTTCCTCGGGTTCAAGCCACTTATGAGCCTGAGCCAACATAGGAAGCGTCTCAACTAGGCCAAGGAGAAAAAGGACTGGACTTTTGGCAAGTGGTCCAAGGTCCTCTTTTCTGATGAAAGTGTGCCTTTCATTTTGGAATCAAGGTCCAAGGGTTTGGAGGAAGACTGGTGAAGCACAGAACCCAAGCTGCTTGAGGTCCAGTGTGAATTATCCACAGTCAATCATGATTTTGGGTGCAATGTCCAGTGCAACTGTTGGTAAACTCTGCTTTCTTAAATCCAAGGTCACCGCAACAGTCTACCAGAATGTTTTAGAGGACTTCATGATTCCTTCTGCTGAGGATCTGTATGGAGATGCAGATTTAATCTTCCAGCAGGACCTGGCCCCTGCCCATAGCGCCAGAAGCACCATAATCTGGTGTGATGCCAAAGCCATCACAGTGCTTGATTGGCCAGCCAACTCGCTGGATCTAAACCCCATTGAGAATCTATGGGGTATTATCAGGAGGAAAATTAGGGGCACCAGACCCAAAAACAAAGAAGAACTGACAGCAAGCATCAAGGAAATCTGGGCTTCCATAATTCCCAGGCAATGCCACGGCGCATCAAGGCAGTGATGAAAGCAAAGGGATTCGCAACCAAGTATTGAAGATTAACATATCGTTTTGAAAGTACCATATTTTGATTGATTTAATGTGACCCTAATTTTTTTTTGTTTTCTTTTTTTTTTTTTTCTACAAAAACTAAATGGTAAATGGTGATTTCTTCACAGTATTAAAATGTTTTGAATTCCTGATTCTGTGGGTTTTATAAACTGGAAACCCAAATTATGTAAAAATGCAAATATTTGAAATTTAAATTGTGGGTCCTGAATCTACAACCCCAATTCCAATGAAGTTGGGACGTTGTGTTAAACATAAATAATAACAGAATACAATAATTTGCAAATCATTTTCAACCTATATTTCATTGAATACACTACAAAGACAATATATTTAATGTTCAAACTGATAAACTTTATTGTTTTTAGCAAATAATCATTAATATTTCATTGCATACACTACAAAGACAATATATTTAATGTTCAAACTGATAAACTTTATTGTTTTAGCAAATAATCATTAACTTAGAATTTTATGGCTGCAACACATTCTAAAAAAGATGGGACAGGGTCATGTTTACCACTGTGTTACATCACCTTTTCGTTTAACAACATTCAATAAACGTTTGGGAACTGAGGACACTAATTGTTGAAACTTTGTAGGTGGAATTCTTTCCCATTCTTGCTTGATGTACGGCTTCAGCTGTTCAAGGGTCCCGGGTCTCTGTTGTCGTATTTTACGCTTCATAATGCGCCACACATTTTCAATGGGAGACGGGTCTGGACTGCACAGGCCAGTCTAGTACCTGCACTCTTTTACTACGAAGCCACGCTATTGTAACACGTGCAGAATGTGGTTTGGCGTTGTCTTGCTGAAATAAGCAGGGAAAAAGACGTTGCTTGGATGGCAGCATGTTTCTCCAAAACCCGTATGTACCTTTCAGCATTAATGGTGGCTTCAGAGATGTGTAAGTTACCCATGCCATTGGCACTAACACAGCCCCATACCATCACAGATGCTGTCTTTTGAGCTTTGCGTCCATAACAGTCCGGAAGGTTATTTTCTTCTTTGGCCCGGAGGACACGACGTCCACAATTTCCAAAAACAATTTGAAATGTGGACTCGTTGGACCACAGAACACTCTTCCACTATGCATCAGTCCATCTTAGATGAGCTCGGACCCAGAGAAGCCGGCGGCGTTTCTGGGTGTTGTTGATAAATGGCTTTTGTTTTGCATCGTAGAGTTTTAAGTTGCACTTACGGATGTAGCGCCGAACTGTATTTACTTACATGGGTTTTCCTAAGTGTTCCTGAGCCCATGTGGTGATATCCTTTATACATTGGGGTCGCTTTTTGATGCAGGTCGAAGGTCACGGGCATTCATTGTTGGTTTTGGGTCTTGCCGCTTACATGCAGTGATTTCTCGAGATTCTCTGAACCTTTTGATGATATTATGGACCGTAGATGATGAAATCCCTAAATTCCTTGCAGTTGTACGTTGAGGAACATTGTCCTTAAACTGTTCGACAATTTTCTCACACACTTGCTCACAAAGAGGTGAACCTCGCCCATCTTTGCTTGTGAATGACTGAGCAATTCAGGGAAGCTCCTTTTATACCCAATCATGGCACCCACTTGTTCCCAATTAGCCTGTTCACCTGTGGGATGTTCCAAAGAGGTGTTTGATGAGCATTCCTCAACTTTCTCAGTCTCTTTTGCCACCTGTCCCAGCTTTTTTGGAACGTGTTGCAGACATAAAATTCAAAGTTAATGATTATTTGCTAAATCCAAAGTTTATCAATTTGAGCATTAAATATCTTGTCTTTGTAGTGTATTCAATTAAATATAGGTTGAACATGATTTGCAAATCATTGAATTCTGTTTTTATTTGTTTAACACAACGTCCCAACTGTATTTAATTGATAGCTTTAACTTAAGAAGGGCATGTTTTCAGAGCATTCACAGACGTCCACAGTGTCTGAAAGCTGAGAGGTGTTCTTCTAAACTTAACGATTTTAAAGCCTGATTTCATAAACTTGGCTTTTTTTCCCATTCAAATTCGGCAGGCTTGTTAACAACACTGTTCTCTGTGGTGTCAAATTTCCAAGACATTTTTTGTCACTTCACAGGGCTTTTAAAAAAATTCTCCCAAGTGTACACTCGCCTCCAAAGGTATTGGAATAGCAAAGTCAATTCCTTTGTTTTTATTGTGTACTGAAGACATTTGGGTTTCAGATCAAAAGATGAATATGAGACAACATTTCAGCTTTTATTTCATGGTATTTACATCTGTGTTATACAACTCAGGATAGAGCACATTTTGTTTGAACCCACCCACTTTTCAAGTGAGAAAAAGTATTGGAACAGACATTAAATTAACTTAGTGAATATTTGGTCGCATAACCCTTGCAATAACTGCATCAAGCCTGTGACCCATTGACTTCACCAGACTTAATTTGAAATGCTTTCTCCAGGCCTTTTGCCTCTTTGTTTTTGTTTGTTTCTGGGGGTTTTTCCCTTCAGTCTCCTCTTCAGGAGGTAAAATGCATGCTCTATTCGGTTAAGATTTGACTGACTTGGCCAGTCTAAGACCTTCCACTTTTCCTCCCTGGTGAAGTCCTTTGTTGTGTTGGCAGTATGTTTTGGGCCATTGTCTTGTTGCATGATGAAGCTTCTCCCAATTAGTTCGGATGCATTTTTCTGTAAATTGCCAGACAAAATGGTTTGGTAGACTTCCAAATTCATTCTGCTGCTACCATCATGAGTTACATCGTCAATAAAGACGAGTGAGCCCCTTCCAGAAACAGCCATACAAGCCCAAGCCATGACATTACCTCCACCATGCTTCACACATGAATTTGTGTGTTTTGGATCATAAGCTGATCCTTTCTTTCTCCTTACTTTGGCTTTTCCATCACTTTGGAAATTCCAAAACTTTTGTGGCTCATCTCTGTAGTTTGCAAAATCCAATCTGGCTTTCCGATTCTTTTTGCTGATGAGTGGTTTGCATCTTGTGGTATGGCCTGTATATTTATTCCCTCGACGACATCTTCGAACAATGGATTGTGATGCCTTCATCCCTGCCCTGTGGAGGTTGGCAGTGATGTCAATGAATGTTGTCTTTGGGTGTTTCTTCACAGGTCTCACAATGTTTCTGTCATCAACTGCTGTTGATACCCTTGGCTGACATGTTCGATGTCTATTGCTCAGTCCACCAGTAGTTTTTTTTCCCCAGGGCATTCCAAATTGTTGTTTTTGCTATGCCCAATGTTTGTGCAATAGCTCTGATCGATTTTCTCTCTTCTCTCAGCTTCAAAATTGTTTTCTTTTGTCTAGCGCAGGGGTCGGCAACCTTAAATACTCAAACAGCCATTTGGACCGTCTCCCACATAAAAAAAACACCGGGAGACACAAAATCCTTTGGACATCAAAAGTTAGGATAACACTTCATATGGCGTTTTTTATTATTATTACCGTATTTTCACAACCATAAGGCACAGTCTCAGTTAGGGGGGCTATTTCTGTATTTATCACATACATAAGGTGCACCGTATTATTGGGCGCAGGCATGGTAAAACATACGGTAGCATGCATGCACGCTAAAACAATGTTTTTACAAAGACAGCCGGAGCAAAACTGAGTTTGGTTGTACTTTATTGACCTATTTAACAATGTACTCACGTTATTTTTTGATCAACCCTCATCCACAAATCTATCAAAGTCCTCATCTTCTGTATCCGAAATTAACAGCTGGGCAAGTTCTCCATCAAACAGGCCAGGTTGCTTTCGTCATTGTCGGAGTCAGTCTTGTTGCCGTGCGGCTCCTCAGAAATGATGCCGGCTTTTACGAAAGCTCGAACAACAGTGCAAGCAGACACGTTAGCCCAACCATCCACTATCCATTCACAAATTGTGCCGTAACTCAGCCGGCGCTGCCTCCTAGCTGTGTTCGCCATCTGTCATCCATGGCTCCCACGCCGCTCACAACTTCACTTTGAACGCCCTGTTTACACCGATGTCCTGTGGTTGGAGTTCCTTCGTCAAGCCTCCCGGAATGATGGCAAGCTCTGACTTATTTCCCTCAGTCGAATGGTGACTGTAGAGACGCTTCTCCCAGCTGTTCTTTGCTCATTAATCCATTGCTCGAGTTGGTCTTCCAACTCGGGCCACCTCGCCTTGTTTCCGGGGAAACTCAGCTTTGTCTTCTTGACTTGGCGAAGCTCGTTTTCCTGCTTCCTCCACTTGCGAACCATGGATTCGTTGATCTTGAATTCTCTTGCGGCTGCTCGATTCCCATGTTCCTCCGCATAACTGATAGCTTGCAGTTTAAACTGTGCTTCGTAAGCGTGTCTCTTCGTAGGTGCCATTTTCCTGGGTCTTGAGCCAAACCGATGTTGTTTTGCACAATGCACATACCGGCGCTATATACCTACTGGGGGCGTGCCTTTGCGTCCTTTTTCACGCGCACCCTTCCCCCTTTAACGTCCGCATGCTGTCCTCAGTCACGTGTCGGCAGGAAATGCTCCCAGTCAGTCAAGCGCTCATCAAAGTCACACATTTACAGATTTTGGAGAAAATTTTAAGACTTTTAAGTGCGCCTTATGGTCGTGAAAATACGTTACCTTTTTTTTTTTTTTTTTTTTTTAAACAAATAAATAAACTGTAGTGTGTTGCATTTATGAAATCAATAAACTGCTACACACTGCTATACAGAACACGTTTTACTTCTGGATGGAACAAAAACGTTTTGAAATAACATGGTCGTCTATTTGAGTCCCTCCTCGTAATTCATGAAATTAAAGGCAAACTTATCCACCTGCTGTGGAGCAAGCAGTCAGCTGTCAGCTTGAATTAAAAAGGACTATTTCACTTAATGTAAAATGTATATTTGCAAAATAATAGCCATTTTAAATTATTTTAACTGGTTAAAGTGATTTTTGCTCCTGAATCTCAGCGTGCGGCATCAGCACATCAGGGCTGTGTCATCAACTTCATCTTAACAAACGATTGTAAACTGTCATCTGTGAGGCATTAGCACTGTTTTTTTTTTTTTTTTTTTTTTTTTTTTTTTATATATATGTAGTTCATGTAGCACATAGCATTAAACATTCTGTTTTCTTGAGAATCTTTTATTTTCTTTGATTGATCCATGGTTTACCTATGGGGACTCGAGTCATTAATTTGATGACTTTGGACTCGAAAACGATAAAGCACTTGCAACACAACTTGGACTTGAATACCAATGACTCGTGACTTCACTCGGACTTGAGTCCATTGACTTGGAAAGACACATCTCTCTCTATTGCTTTACTTGCCACTTACTATTGGTCTAGAGCAGTGGTTCTTAACCTTGTTGGAGGGACGGAACCCCGCAAGTTTCACACGGAGTGCACGGAACCCTTCCTAATTTGAAAAATAAAACATGGTTTATTTAAAATTCATATGTATATATTTTGTCTGTGTAGAGTCTCAGTCATCCAGGTCATGCACACAATGAACCACGCATCAGTTGCACACAAAATCACTGTGTTAGGTTGCACATTCCACAAAGTGCTGGTAACATGCAGAGAAAAGACAATTAATGTAAGAATAAGGACGTTAACGTTAATTATTGCAAACAAAACATTGCACTGTATGAATCGTGCGGTGTGACGACACGTATGATTGCTTTCGTTTGCATTAGCACAGCTGCCAACCTTTAGAGATTCACTTCAGGACGATTTTGAATTTCCACATTTTAAAAATGTTGTCAAGAACATTACCACGAGACAGTTATTGCAGTATACTAAGTAATTGGATAAAAATAATGCTGCATACTGTTCAATTGCAGAACATGATAATTACATGCAAATTAGTCGCGTTTCAGCGGAATTCTCCGTTTTGAAGTCAAAGTAGCCCATTTACGTGAATCGTATAGATCCGATGAGTTTGTCCTTGGTGGGGGGTTCGCTGTCATCATAGGCTGTTTCGTCCTCCTTGAACGCTGGTAGCTAGCGGTAACTACTTTTACTATGTTACAATGATCTAAATGTCACTCGCTACTTTTATTTATCAATTATTGCTTATTCAACTATTTCGTGTGCAAGACTACGACTTCGACTTCTGCATTGGGCGCTGTTTGCGGCAATCTAATTTAAACGCTACTGACATTTAAGTATAGTTCACCAATCAAATGACAAAAAGTGTTGACCTCCCACAACGTCTTCTATTGGGCTTCCCGGGCATAGGTATTAACACTAGATAAGCCAGCCCGGCTGATCGTCGTGCCTAAATGGCCACCATTTTGGGAAGGTCGTCGTTATCATGAAGGCAACGACGTGCTACTCTTGTTTACATTTAGATGAACAAAAACAACAACTTTCATGTTATATTTGTCTGGCAGTGTCTGCCCAAACGTGCTTTCTTTCAGCTTTCTTATAATTTGAGAAAAAACGTGCAGTAAATTGCAAATGTTTTTTAAATTTTATTTATTGTTTTAATTGTTTGTGCTGTTTACTCAGTACTTGAGTAATAATTTTACTGTTTATGCTTAAGTATTTTTTTCGGAGGACTACTTTTACTTGAGTCACATTGTCAAGTAACAGAACTCTTACTTGAGTACAATATTTGGCTATTCTACCCACCTCTGGAGCGGACAGCCTCTATTGCTACTCTTACGTTGAAGCAACATTTTTGCTCAACAGATCAGCCAGTGTCGTATTTGTTGCACTGGTCTTTTTTATTTTCGCGTTGCGGTGCTGCGTGTCGTGGCACTGGTTGTGGTCTCAGCGGGACCGTGAAGCAAACATAAAATCCGCGATGAGCTAATCCGCTAGTAATCTTGTATTAATTAGGAAACGCGCCTACAATTATCTAATAAGTTTACGGATGTTAATATTAAATGTATTAAGCGATGTTAGGGATTATGTCACAACACAGAATGAACTAACTTCAAATTGTACTCTTCAGAGTCTTCCAGATTGCTTAATTTATGTTAAAATATAAATAAAGATTCTCTGCGGGGGCCCGGGCATCCCCCCAGACCCCCCTTACAATGTTTTTTTTTTTTTTTTTTGTCACCTTTTTCATGCTTTTGGTTTTTGCATTTCTGCCATTACTCTCGAATCATAATCATTAATAAATTATGGCTTCAACATTTATTTTAATATTTTTATTGCATCCACTTCTTAATGGCGGCCGCAGTTGCAGGCTTTATCAAAGTACATGAGGTTTCGACGTACCATCGTCAAAAATGTCTATGGATTTGCTTTTACCAATTCTGTTTTCAACCTTGGTTAAAAAAAAGTATGAAAGCAGATTAAATAGATCTAAAATGTCTTAGGACTCAGCTTTCTAATTTGCAAACAAACAAATAACATTGCTGATAGATTGAATTGGATAGGTAATGCATGGACAATAGTTTAGATTTCTGTTTTGTGCATGTGGTTGTATAGATGTCTTCTCTTGCATGCTATTTATATTATATATTTATATTTCCTATATCCACTATTGCTTCCGAAATGATGGAAATTTCCCCATTGTGGGACTAATAAAGGTTATCTTATGTTACAAATATTTATTATTATTAATAGTAGACTTTTAAAATGACCCAATTCTCAAATGACATCTCCAGTGACGTATTAACTCATTCACTGCCAGCCTTCCCAGTTAAAGGTCAGAGGACAAAGATTTAATTTAAGATTTTAAAATTGATAACTCTAGAACCCCTATGCATACCACACCTGCCATTTCAAAGTGTTTATACAGCAGATATACAGCAGTTAAATCGCTAAATATGATGCAGAATGCGCCTTCATGTTTTTGCATCCGGCGCCTTCCGGTCTTTGGCTCTATCTGGTGCTTTGACGCCAAACTGCCTGCTCAGTCGGCGTTGTGTGCTATTGTTCCTTGCTGTTGTTCCCGTCCTTTGTTGTCGTATGATTTAACGATGTCAACGATGGTTTATTGTGTGGCATTTGGTTTTACAAGTGGTTCAGGCAGTGGCAAGAGTTATTTGTTTTTTTTGGCTTTCCAAGTGAAAAAAGAATATGTGACCAGTGGATAGGGAACGTTAATCGACGGGAAGAAACTTGGTCAGCTCTGGGTGCCTAGCAAGCATTCCAAACTCTGTGCTGATCACTTCGAACCGGCATGTTTTGAGAAAGACTTAACCGAACGCATTGGCTACAGAGGTAGAGGCTGAAATCAGCTGCGGTGCCAACTATTTTTCCTTTGGGCATCGGGACCTCAAACGCCAGCAAGAGAACTAAATCTTGCAGCCGTCGCCGCGCAGACAAGAGGTGAGGATTTCCTTGTATACCTATGACTATATTATGGTTACTATGCACTGGGGAGTAGGAAAAAAAGAGCCACGCAGTACTTTTCAGTACTGTCGTCTGTACCTTTACCTATATGACAAGCCAACAGACACAGCAAAGACTTTCTGTGCGCCGTTTTATAACGCTACTCGAGCGAGGAGTACATATTATATAGGAATACTGGATACTATGTAAAAGCTTGTGCCGTGTCACTGAAACATATATGCATAGATATGTATAGTCGTGCTAAAAATATTGGCACCCTTGGGGTGCCATTATTTCTAGCCATGACTGTATAAAAAGACATGCTTTTGACATACCGTCACATCGAGCCAGTGGCCACTCTTTTTCTGTTGTACAGCTGCTACTTGGCTGCTCGTCGTCATCACTATTCCGACCTCCTGATCGGCTCAAACATGGATGGTTTGAGCTTCCTCCTCCTCATATTCCAATAAGTTGCTCACCATTGTGTATAGTATGTAGCCTGCTGTGTTTGTCAATTGCAACGTCACTTCAGGTAGCCCTTGTGGTGGATACAGAAACCACACCCCGATGTCTTGACCTTCGGGTATGTTCGGTGAGGGCTTAGTATGCGTCATAAAAACCTAATTTTTAGCTTAACTATGGTTGAAAACTTGCTGGAAGTTGTGTGCATGTATTACATAACATATGAACAATATGAATTTTAACTGACCCCATAACATCTTTGTCATCTGACCTTTAACATGGATATTTGGATTGTAATTCTGTCAGTGACAGTGCATTTCCAGTTCAGAGGGCGTCTTGTGAGGCTGTAAATTATTTTACATTTATATCTCCAGACGCTTATTAATTATTTTGTTGATCAAACTCGGTTACTCTCTACTGTGACGTGGTTCCACCCAGACCTATGTGGTGACAAGTGTACTGTATCACCCAATCACATATAGCTTAGCAGTTAGCATCATGGTTTTCCGTCTTTTCTACCCACTCCTCACCCTCCTGTTGTTATAATGCAAACAATATGTGGAAGAAGCATGGTTAGAAGTGTAGCTTATTCGCTACCGTGGAGGCGATGATTAGTGACTTACAATGCGTTGACACCGGCCGCAAAAGAACCTTCGTCTCTGTGGCTTAGAAGCCGGGGGGTACGTAATAAAATGTGCCCCCAAGCAGCTTTTTCCACTCCTTTTTTTTTTAAATTTATTTATTTATTTATTTTATTTTTTGTTTATTTTTTTAAATAAATAATTTAGTGTTATTTTCATCAAATTGTTTAATGAAATTCTCGTCATAATGGCCAGACACAGCGCCATTCTGGTCGGACGCAGGATAAAATAAGTAAAAATTACATTAAAATCCTGAAAAATACCTTTTAATAAAAGCAATAATAACAAAAAATATATATTTAAATTGCAACTGGTAGAGGACCTTTTTATTTATTTATTTATTTATTTTTAATTCACGGTAGGCAACTGGTTAGAGCGTCTGCCTCACAGTTCTGAGGAGCGGGATTCAATCCCCCGGCCCCGCCTGTGTGGAGTTTGCATGTTTTCCCCGTGCCTGCGTGGATTTTCTCCGGGCACTCCGGTTTCCTCCCACATCCCAAAATCATGGTTAATAGGTTAATTGAAAAACTCTAAAATTGCCCATAGGTGTGAGTGCGAATGGTTGTTTGTTTATGTGTGCCCTGTGATTGGCTGGCAACCAGTTCAGGGTGTACCACGCCTCCTGCCCAATGATAGCTGGGATAGGCTACAGCACGCCCACGACCCTAGTGAGGAGAAGCGGCTCAGAAAATGGATGGATGGATGGATGGATATACTGCCGAAGGTATTCCCTCACCCATCCAAATAATCATAAGCAGGTGTTCCAATCACTTCCATGGAGACAGGTTGTATAAAGTCAAGCACCCAGGCATGCAGACTGTTTTTATAAACATTTGTGAAAGAATGGGTAGCCCTCAGGAGCTCAGTGAATTCCAGTGTGGAGCTGTGATAGGATGCCACCTATGCAAAGAGTCAGGTCGTAAAACTTCCTCGCTCCTAAATATTGAACAGTCGACGGTCAGCTGTATTATAAGAACGTGGAAGTGTTGGGAACGACAGCAACTCACCCACGAAGTGGGAGGCCACCAAAACTGGTGGTGTGGATGCTGAGGTGAATTGTGTGAAGAGGTCACCAACTTTCTGCTAATTCAATCGCTACGGACCTCCAAACTTCATGTCGCCTGATCAAATTATTATATTTTTGCAGTTTCCCCACTTTGATTAAGATCATCAAACAAATGTAAATATCAGACAAATTAACTTAAAATGCTGTTTTTGAATGGTAATTTCATTTATTAAGAAAATAAATTGTTACCCGGCCCTGTGTTAAAAAAAAATAAATAATAATAATACAAAAAATAAAAATAAAGTATTTGCCTCCATTGTTACATCATGAATTAATTGTGGCTAACTTTTCATTAATTTTCACTTATCACACCAAGCCTGATTATCTCCAGACCTGTTCAATCAAGAAATCGCTTAAACAGAATCTGTCTGACAAAATCAAATCAAATCCGTCGGGAAGTCGATTCTCAGATTCAGGAGGAGCAGTGTGGTTTTCGTCCTGGCCGTGGAACAGTGGACCAGCTCTACACCCTCGGCAGGGTCCTCAAGGGTGCATGGGAGTTCGCCCAACCAGTCTACATGTGTTTTGTGGACTTGGAGAAGGCGTTCGACCGTGTCCCTCGGGGAGTCCTGTGGAGAGTGCTTCGGGAGTATGGGGTACCGAACCCCCTGATACGGGCTGTTCGGTCCCTGTACGACCGGAGTCAGAGTTTGGTCCGCATATCCGGCAGTAAGTCGGACTCGTTCCCGGTGAGGGTTGGACTCCGCCAAGGCTGCCCTTTGTCGCCGATTCTGTTCATAACTTTTATGGACAGAATTTCTAGGCGCAGCCGAGGCGTAGAGGGGGTCCGGTTTGGTGGCCTCAGTATTGCATCTCTGCTTTTTGCAGATGATGTGGTTCTGTTGGCTTCATCAAGCCGTGACCTCCAACTCTCATTGGAGCAGTTCGCAGCCGAGTGTGAAGCGGCTGGGATGAGAATCAGCACCTCCAAATCTGAGACCATGGTCCTCAGTCGGGAAAGGGTGGCATGCCATCTCCAGGTCGGGGATGAGATCCTGCCCCTAGTGGAGGAATTCAAGTATCTTAGGGTCTTGTTCACGAGTGAGGGAAGAATGGAACGGGAGATCGACAGGCGGATCGGTGCAGCGTCTGCAGTGATGCGGACTTTGTATCGGTCCGTTGTGGTAAAGAAAGAGCTAAGCCGAAAGGCGAAGCTCTCAATTTACCGGTCGATCTTCGTTCCTACCCTCACCTATGGTCATGAGCTGTGGGTCGTGACCGAAAGAACAAGATCCCGGATACAAGCGGCCGAAATGAGTTTCCTCCGCAGGGTGTCCGGGCTCTCCCTTAGAGATAGGGTGAGAAGCTCGGTCATCCGGGAGGATCTCAGAGTAGAGCCGCTACTCCTCCGCATTGAGAGGAGCCAGATGAGGTGGCTGGGGCATCTGATTCGGATGCCTCCCGGACGCCTCCCTGGTGAGGTGTTCCGGGCATGTCCCACCGGGAGGAGACCCCGGGGACGACCCAGGACGCGCTGGAGAGACTACATCCTTCGGCTGGCCTGGGAACGCCTCGGGATCCCCCCGGAAGAGCTGGATGAAGTGGCTGGGGAGAGGGTAGTCTGGGCGTCCCTGCTGAAGCTACTGCCCCCGCGACCCGACCCGGATAAGCGGTAGAGAATGGATGGATGGATGGATGGAAAATCAAATCAGACAAAAGATCTAAAAAAGCTGAAACAAAATTACATGATCCAAACAAATTCAACAACAGTCAAGAACTAAAGTAACTGACATCTATCAGTCTGGAAAGGGTTACTAAGCCATTTCTAAAGCTTTAGGATTGAGAGGACCTGCAAATTAATTTAGGGTACGGTAGGCGTCTTCTAGTGGTTGTCTCGAACAGCAGGGCCGCTTGGAAGAAAGCAGTTTATCAAGCTGTGGGGGAGTCACTGTGACACCTCAGGTTGCAGGGAGCATTTCCGCTACATTATTACTATTTTTTATTTATTTTTATAGATACACCATTAAAAAATACATTGTGTATCTCAAAAAACAGTTATCTTTAGTTCAGCATTTACTGTACCTTTATCTTTCGTTTGGCATGTACTGTACATTATATTGAGCAACTTTACCTTCCTATACTGCCGATGGCCATCCGGAGATGTGGTCCTTTCTCCGCGTCATCTCAAGTGGTCGGTTGTCACGCAGACAAGGAGCCTCGCCTGATTGTCGGACCTCTTCTGTGTATAATTTGCCTAAGTCCTCAGTGCAGCACACCCTGAGAACTTTGTTCTCGGTTAAGCGCAACCCCCTCAACATGCATTATTGCTCCAGAAACTAAATCACCTTTTTGAGGGTCTTTAACATACAACATATCCTGGCAAAGATTTTCGTACTTTAAAGGTATCAGTTGAAACCCCTCCCCCAAAACCCGCTCAGTAGGGCACCGCGGAGTGTTAAAAAATATTAGTACCCAGCACCATTGTGTCCCGACTGACACAAAATCTGATGTCCATGTTCATTGTGACAGGATATACGAAAATAAATGTAGTCCTACCTGTGAAATGCACAGGTAGGACACTGTTTTAGTTTGGTGCAATTTTTTTTCTAGGATTGTGGCCATTGCCATGGGTCGCATGTGAATCAAGTCCTCGGGAATCCACCTGATCACCACCAAATTTGAACCCGGTATACTAGACAAATCAGGGACAACTAAATGTGAAAGTTGTGACCTTTCATCGTAGGATGTGGGTGGAGCCTGGCAGCAAAGTTTGATACCATGAAACTCGTGAGATGTGCTGTGTTGAAGAATCCCACTGTGCGGAGGTCCATACGTTCTGTTCCGTTATTTGTAGCCTTATCACCAAATGTTGACGGGAAATTACACGTGTTATACGCTAACCTCATGCAGGGGTGTCAAACTAATTTTTGTTGTGGGCCACGTTGTAGTTATGGTTTTCTTCAGGCTGTTTTGATTATGAAATTGTTTTATCATCTCATCATTTTACATTTATACAACAAATTGATGAATAGCTACTTTTGAAATCAGAAGCCAATGAAAATAGTTCAACTGTTTTTCATTTTATTTTAAAAAGGTGTTTGGCAACAAAAAATGCTCTAAATACTGCAACATCAAAGTTAAGACAATTTGCAATTTTGGGACAGATTTTAGCAAGAAACAAAGTACCGTAATTTCTCGTGTATAATGCGCATTTTTTTACCCCCAAAAATGGTCAGTCAATAGTGCGAATTATACATAAGTATGGGAGAAAATGAAAAAGACTTTCACATTTGGTAAATGTATGAGGTTATAAAAAAGCTGTACACTTTTGTTCCACTATGAGGTTATGAAAAAGTTGTACACTTCCATTCTATTATGCCACCTAGAGGTTATGAAAAAGGTGGTGACGACACTTTCATTCCAATATGACAGGGGTACATATGACTGCATATATGTACAATTGTGCTCATAAGTTTACATACCCAGGCAGAATTTGTGAAATTTTTATTTTTATTTATTTTTTTTTTTTAAAATACGACTGATGACTGAACACCAACTATCATTAATTTCTTTATGGTTATGTTTTATTTAATGATAATGCTTTTCTGAAATGCATGACAGTTTAATTTGAATCCCATTAAAATAAAATTAAATGTCTTGCGCCTGGTCCTTCATGTTTTCTTAAGAATTGTACACACTTAAAAATTCTGCCTGGGTAATCAAACGAGCACAACTGTGTGTGTTCTCATTTACTAAATAAAAGTAGGGCTGTGAATTTCAAAATAAGAGCAAGTAAATGAAAAGAGTATTATGTGTTCAAATAAAGTGCTTAACTTCAGAATAATGCTTTGAAAAAAACTAACAAAATACAGATAATACTTCGTTTTTATTATATAAAATCATGCATTGTAAAAATGCATTATACATAGGTACAAGGGTTTTCCAGAATTTTGGTCAACATTTAGGGTGCGCATTATACACGAGAAATTACGGCAGCTGCATATGATTTACTTCTGTGGGCCACATGAAATCTGCAGAATCTGGCCCCCAGGCCTTGTGTTTCACACCGGTGTCATAGGGAAATTATTGGATCTCTATTGGATCATATTCAGACCGGGTATATTAAGAGAGATGGATGATGTTTAATTGCCAAGCATGTATTAATGTGGTTTGAATTCCCGGGAAAATGAACCAAATGCAGTTTTACTGCCTAATCCACCTGACTTTCCGTCTTTCACTACAGGTTCGAGGTGAAGGAGTTATCAACAAAGACCTTCCAAGCTGTTGGGAATGTCCAAAATGTGTTCAAGGGATCACTGAGTCGGAGGTACACAACTGACAAACACGGGGATAAATGTGCAATGAGAAGTGGAGGATGCAAGTTGCTTGCATACACAATTCACTTTGCATGTATGTTCCATTCTCAGTCTTTTAAATTTAAATTGTTGACTTCCTGCTTTTCCACTGGTGCGACCCACTTTTTCAGTGGGTAGCACCAGAATGTCATTTTGTCACACCCTTTTTTGAGCTAGTACAGCATGACCATGGCATACAATAGTTTTGTATGAAGTAAAGATTAACAGTGCCATCAGATATATTTGCAAAATACTTTACTGTGACAAGAGGTTAGTCTGCAACAAGCAGTGGCAGACAATGCAGGTCAAAAATTATAAAAAAAATAACGAAGGCTTTATTTGTCTTTGAAAATGAGTTTGACTCAGAGGGGCCAGCAGCCTGCGCTTATGGTGAGGGCTCCTAAACCCTCTTTCCCTGGGAAAACCACATAATTTTAAGCATTACTACAACCATATGATTGATGTGAAGAAATTTAAAAACTATTGCATAAGTGTACCACCACCATATAAAAGTACTTTGATTATTTACAGTATTTTGCAATTTATTTACTAGCAAAAGAAAAACTAATTTACCTCTTTAAAAATCATAGTCCCAAACAGAAAATAGACAAATCATTAATACTGAAATTATTGTGCTTTATTTTAATGGTTTGTTTTCCTTTACCATCCTCTTTAAAGCAGTCTTGGTTCCTTTAACTTTGCACATAACTTTTAGGGCTACACGATATCAGAAATTATTTTTTTTTACTGCATTTAAAAAAAAAAAAAAAAAAAACAATCTAGAGATATAAATATTACGTTTTGAACATTGTTGGTGAAGTTCATTTTCGACACCGAGTTCAGAGTTCAGTTCACCGTTCCAAAAATGAACAAGTTCAGTTCATAGGTCACAATTAACAATTTTCAACGAAGTTCACCGGTCCAAAAATGAACATGGTTCATATACTTTTTTTTGTTTTTGTTTTGTTTTTGTTTTTTTTTTAAATATGTGGCTGACAGGCTATTACCCTCAAAATACAGGCGTTTCATTTTCCCGTTAGGGGCTTTTCCACCGCAGGAACTTCCCTAGCTACCCTGGTCACTTGAGTTCCCCCCGTGTCCCCACCGAAAAAAACTACCAGGGTACAGAAGGTTCCCCCTGGATTATTTTGTTCCTCCTGGGGTGTAGGGTCTTCTTTGCGCTACCAGGAACTCTTTGAGGGGGCGGGCTGTGCTGACGAACGTTGTTTGGTTGACAGACCTGTAGGCGTTTACGTATTCAGAGAGGTGGGAGTAAGTCAAATATGTGTAAGCCACAAGCAAGTCTCGAGTCATAACCTTCAAGTCTCAAGCAAGTCACAAGTCCTTGTTGGGGGGAGGAAATCAAGCAAGTGTTTTGGCAAATCTAGAAGTAATATTTGGTATATATGAAACATTTTCCAAATCACAAGTCGCCACAAAGTTTTGTCGAGCCAAGTCATTACTTGGTTTAAGCAAATTGAAAGTCGTACAATCGTGCTCCAATCGCAAGATACAGTGGGTACGGAAAGTATTCAGAAAACCTTAAATTTTTCACTCTTTGTTATATTGCAACCATTTGCTAAAATCATTTAATTTCATTTTTTCCCTCATGAATGTACACACAGCACCTCATATTGACAAGAAAAAAAGGAATTGTTGAAATTTTTGCAATTTATTAAAAAAGAAAAACTGAAATGTCACAGCCATAAATATTCAGACCCTTTGCTCAGTATTTAGTAGAAGCACCCTTTTGAGCCAATGCAGCCATGAGTCTTTTTGGGAATGATACAACATGTTTTTCACGACTGGATTTAGGGATCCTCTGCCATTCCTGCTTGCAGATCCTCTCCAGTTCTGTCAGGCTGGATGGTGAAAGTTGGTGGACAGCCATTTTCAGGTCTCTCCAGAGATGCTCAATTGGGTTTAAGTCAGAGCTCTGGCTGGCCCATTCAAGAACAGTCACTGAGTTTTTTCTGAAGCCACTCCTTCGTTATTTTAGCTGTGTGCTTAGGGTCATTGTCTTGTTGGAAGGTGAACCTTCGGCCCAGTCTGTGGTCCTGAGCACTCTGCAGAAGGTTTTCGACCAGGATATCCCTGTACTTGGCCGCATTTATCTTCTTTCAATTGCAACCAGTCGTCCTGTCCCTGCAGCTGAAAAACACCCCCACAGCATGATACTGCCACCACCATGCTTCACTGTTGGGACTGTATTGGAAAGGTGATTAGCAGTGCCTGGTTTTCTCCATACATACCACTTAGAATTAAGGCCAAAAAGTTATATCTTGGTCTCATCAGACCAGTGAATCTTATTTCTCACCATCTTGGAGTCCTTCAGGTGTTTATTAGCAAACTCCTTTATTAGCAAACTCCATGCGGGCTATCATGTGTCTTGCACTGAGGAGAGGCTTCTGTCGGACCACTCTGCCATAAAGCCCCAACTGGGCTGCAGTGATGGTTGACTTTCTAGAACTTTCTCCCATCTCCTGACTGAATCTCTGGAGCTCAGCCACAGTGATCTTTGGGTTCTTCTTTAACTCTCTCACCAAGGCTCTTCTCCCCCAATTGCTCAGTTTGGCCAGACGGCCAGCTCTAGGAAGGGTTCTGGTCGTCCCAAACGTGTTCCATTTAAGGATTATGGAGGCCACTGTGCTCTTAGGAACCTTAAGTGCAGGAGATTTTTTTTTTGTAACTGTGGCCAGCTCTGTGCCTTGCCCCAATTCTATCTGTGAGCTCTTCAGGCAGTTCCTTTGATCTCATAATACTGATTTGCTCTGACATGCACTGTGAGCTGTGTACTGAGTCGGAGGTACACAACTGACAAACACGGGGATAAATGTGCAATGAGAAGTGGAGGATGCAAGTTGCTTGCATACACAATTCACTTTGCATGTATGTTCCATTCTCAGTCTTTTAAATTTAAATTGTTGACTTCCTGCTTTTCCACTGGTGCGACCCACTTTTTCAGTGGGTAGCACCAGAATGTCATTTTGTCACACCCTTTTTTGAGCTAGTACAGCATGACCATGGCATACAATAGTTTTGTATGAAGTAAAGATTAACAGTGCCATCAGATATATTTGCAAAATACTTTACTGTGACAAGAGGTTAGTCTGCAACAAGCAGTGGCAGACAATGCAGGTCAAAAATTATAAAAAAAATAACGAAGGCTTTATTTGTCTTTGAAAATGAGTTTGACTCAGAGGGGCCAGCAGCCTGCGCTTATGGTGAGGGCTCCTAAACCCTCTTTCCCTGGGAAAACCACATAATTTTAAGCATTACTACAACCATATGATTGATGTGAAGAAATTTAAAAACTATTGCATAAGTGTACCACCGCCATATAAAAGTACTTTGATTATTTACAGTATTTTGCAATTTATTTACTAGCAAAAGAAAAACTAATTTACCTCTTTAAAAATCATAGTCCCAAACAGAAAATAGACAAATCATTAATACTGAAATTATTGTGCTTTATTTTAATGGTTTGTTTTCCTTTACCATCCTCTTTAAAGCAGTCTTGGTTCCTTTAACTTTGCACATAACTTTTAGGGCTACACGATATCAGAAATTATTTTTTTTTACTGCATTTAAAAAAAAAAAAAAAAAACAATCTAGAGATATAAATATTACGTTTTGAACATTGTTGGTGAAGTTCATTTTCGACACCGAGTTCAGAGTTCAGTTCACCGTTCCAAAAATGAACAAGTTCAGTTCATAGGTCACAATTAACAATTTTCAACGAAGTTCACCGGTCCAAAAATGAACATGGTTCATATACTTTTTTTTGTTTTTGTTTTGTTTTTGTTTTTTTTTAAAATATGTGGCTGACAGGCTATTACCCTCAAAATACAGGCGTTTCATTTTCCCGTTAGGGGCTTTTCCACCGCAGGAACTTCCCTAGCTACCCTGGTCACTTGAGTTCCCCCCGTGTCCCCACCGAAAAAAACTACCAGGGTACAGAAGGTTCCCCCTGGATTATTTTGTTCCTCCTGGGGTGTAGGGTCTTCTTTGCGCTACCAGGAACTCTTTGAGGGGGCGGGCTGTGCTGACGAACGTTGTTTGGTTGACAGACCTGTAGGCGTTTACGTATTCAGAGAGGTGGGAGTAAGTCAAATATGTGTAAGCCACAAGCAAGTCTCGAGTCATAACCTTCAAGTCTCAAGCAAGTCACAAGTCCTTGTTGGGGGGAGGAAATCAAGCAAGTGTTTTGGCAAATCTAGAAGTAATATTTGGTATATATGAAACATTTTCCAAATCACAAGTCGCCACAAAGTTTTGTCGAGCCAAGTCATTACTTGGTTTAAGCAAATTGAAAGTCGTACAATCGTGCTCCAATCGCAAGATACAGTGGGTACGGAAAGTATTCAGAAAACCTTAAATTTTTCACTCTTTGTTATATTGCAACCATTTGCTAAAATCATTTAATTTCATTTTTTCCCTCATGAATGTACACACAGCACCTCATATTGACAAGAAAAAAAGGAATTGTTGAAATTTTTGCAATTTATTAAAAAAGAAAAACTGAAATGTCACAGCCATAAATATTCAGACCCTTTGCTCAGTATTTAGTAGAAGCAACCTTTTGAACTAATACAGCCATGAGTCTTTTTGGGAATGATGCAACACGTTTTTCACGACTGGATTTAGGGATCCTCTGCCATTCCTGCTTGCAGATCCTCTCCAGTTCTGTCAGGTTGGATGGTGAATGTTGGTGGACAGCCATTTTCAGGTCTCTCCAGAGATGCTCAATTGGGTTTAAGTCAGGGCTCTGGCTGGCCCATTCAAGAACAGTCACAGTTGTTCTGAAGCCACTCCTTTGTTATTTTAGCTGTGTGCTTATGGTCATTGTCTTGTTGGAAGGTGAACCTTTGGCCCAGTCTGAGGTCCTGAGCACTCTGGAGATGGTTTTGGTCCAGGATATCCCTGTACTTGGCCGTATTCATCTTTCCTTCGATTGCAACCAGTCGTCCTGTCCCTGCAGCTGAAAAAAATCCCCACAGCATGATGCTGCCACCACCAATCCCTAAATTCCTTGCAATTGTACGTTGAGGAAAATTGTCCTTGAACTGTTCGACTATTTTCTCACGCACTTGTTTACAAAGAGGTGAACCTCGCCCCATCTTTGCTTGTGACCGACTGAGCAATTCAGGGAAGCTCCTTTTATACTCAATCATGGCACCCACCTGTTCCCAATTAGCCTGTTGACCTGTAGGATGTTCCAAACAGGTGTTTGATGAGCATTCCTCAACTTTCTCAGTCTTTTTTGCCACCTGTCCCAGCTTTTTTGGAACGTCTTGCAGCCATAAAATTCTAAGTTAATGATTATTTGTTAAAAACAATAAAGTTTATCAGTTTGAACATTAAATATCTTGTCTTTGTAGTGTATTCAATTAAATATACCGTATTTTCACGACCATAAGGCGCACTTTAAAGTCTTAAATTTCCTCCAAAATGGACGGGCGCTGGACGGGGCGCCTTATAATGCGGATTCCAAAATCTGTGAATGTTGTTGTGTGACTTTGATGAGCGCTCCGCTTGACTGACTGGGAGCATTTCCTGCCGACACGCTGCTTATATAGAGGAAAGGCGGACGTGACTGAGGACAGCATGCAGACGTTAAAGGGAGAAGGGGGAGTGTGAAATGATGGCAAGTTATTTTTTGATCAATCCTCATCCAAAAATATGGTGGCGTAACTTGCCCGGTGCTGCCTCCTAGTCTTCGTAAAGCTGTGTTCGCCATCTGTTATCCATCGCTCCCACGCCGCTCGCAACTTCACTTTGAACGCCCTGTTTAGACCAATGTCTCACAGTTGGCGTTCCTTCGTCAAGCCTCCCGGAATGATGGCAAGTTCATTTGCTGCACTTGGTTTTTCACAGTGGCTGGAGTCACAGATCAACAGGGACGGTAACGGGTGGAAAAAACCATCCGGTCTCTTTACGTACACCTCACTCAGCCACTCTCTCATTTTCTCCTCGTCCATCCAGCCATGCTTTCCTCTAGAAAGCAGCGTGTCGGCAGCTTCATATCAAAGTTATTAAAATCTTTGCACACGACTGTGTTTGTTATGAGTGAAATGGAACCGAGAGAGACAAATTTAGACCATTTTTGCAGTTACCGGTATAGCCCCCCACACACACATACACACCCTCGTAAGTTTGACACGATCATACGTGATGTCAATTTCTTTTTCATTCCCATGATAAATGCAGCATGAGCTGATAATGATAATGTGGTGTCTAAAAAGAAAATCTTGGTTTACTTACAGTGGGAGGATAAATTCATACCAGCTCTCTCCAAGGTGGATACGGGTCTGCTAGCTCACTAACCAGCAGTCCAGATGAGTTGACACCTCACACTTTGCACTTTGTTACTTAAAATGAACTACTCCGGTAAACACGGTCCAAATAGTCAACCATTATTCTACTCCCTCGTTGTCGCTTTTAAATTGGTCGCTTTGAGCAGCCAGGTATGAGCCGGTCACATTTTTTCCTTGCATCATCACATCTGACTGTATTTGTATGGCTGAGACTTGCTCGCGTAAAACCTGCATTGATTCAGCTGAGTTGAGTGGGTGGATCGCCAACCATGAAGTGGGCAGGTACATGAATAATGAGTTAACTTTTTACACCACAAATACACGGAAATATGATCTGGTCATTTTGCAAGCCATGCATTCAATTGACAAACTGCATAGATGGGGGAGAAATTATCTTACTATATTTTGTAATTATTTAATAAAGAGATCAGGGGTTGAACTGTCCACTTCCGGTCTCACGAGCAGATGGACAAAAGTCAGATATTTGTGGTAAAGATACAGTACAGTCCCTTCCAAAAGTATTGCAATGGCAAGGTCAATTCCTTTGTTTTTGTGGTGTACTGAAGACATTTGGGTTTCAGATCAAAAGATTAATGTGAAACAAAAGTTTATAATTCCAGCTTTTATTTCTCGGTATTTACATTTATGATATATACATTTATAACATTGACATCCAACATCAATGTGTAACCTCACAAATGCGCTTCAAGGCAGGTGAGGGAATACTTTTGACAATATTGTGTATATACAGTGGGAAAGTATTCAGACCCTCTTAAGTTTTTCACTCTTCGTTATATTCCAGCCATTTGCAAAAATCATTTAAGTTCATTTTTTTTCTCATTAATGTGCACACAGCACCCCATATTGACAGAAAAAAAACGGAATTGTTGAAATCTTTGCAGATTTAAAAAAGAAAAACTGAAATATCACACAGCCATAAATATTCAGACCCTTTGCTCTGATACTCATATATTTAACTCTGGTACTGTCCATTTCTTCTGATCATCCTTGAGATGGTTCTACACCTTCATTGGAGTCCAGCTGTATTTGATTACACTGATTGGACTTGATTAGGAAAGCCATACACCTGTCTATATAAGACCTTATAGCTCACAGTGCATGTCAGAGCAAATCAGTATTATGAGATCAAAGGAACTGCCTGAAGAGCTCACAGATAGAATTGGGGCAAGGCACAGAGCTGGCCACAGTTACAAAAAAAAAATCTCCTGCACTTAAGGTTCCTAAGAGCACAGTGGCCTCCATAATCCTTAAATGGAACACGTTTGGGACGACCAGAACCCTTCCTAGAGCTGGCCGTCTGGCCAAACTGAGCAATTGGGGGAGAAGAGCCTTGGTGAGAGAGTTAAAGAAGAACCCAAAGATCACTGTGGCTGAGCTCCAGAGATTCAGTCAGGAGATGGGAGAAAGTTCTAGAAAGTCAACCATCACTGCAGCCCAGTTGGGGCTTTATGGCAGAGTGGTCCGACAGAAGCCTCTCCTCAGTGCAAGACACATGATAGCCCGCATGGAGTTTGCTAATAAAGGAGTTTGCTAATAAACACCTGAAGGACTCCAAGATGGTGAGAAATAAGATTCACTGGTCTGATGAGACCAAGATATAACTTTTTGGCCTTAATTCTAAGTGGTATGTATGGAGAAAACCAGGCACTGCTAATCACCTTTCCAATACAGTCCCAACAGTGAAGCATGGTGGTGGCAGTATCATGCTGTGGGGGTGTTTTTCAGCTGCAGGGACAGGACGACTGGTTGCAATTGAAAGAAGATAAATGCGGCCAAGTACAGGGATATCCTGGTCGAAAACCTTCTGCAGAGTGCTCAGGACCACAGACTGGGCCGAAGGTTCACCTTCCAACAAGACAATGACCCTAAGCACACAGCTAAAATAACGAAGGAGTGGCTTCAGAAAAAACTCAGTGACTGTTCTTGAATGGGCCAGCCAGAGCTCTGACTTAAACCCAATTGAGCATCTCTGGAGAGACCTGAAAATGGCTGTCCACCAACTTTCACCATCCAGCCTGACAGAACTGGGGAGGATCTGCAAGGAGGAATGGCAGAGGATCCCCAAATACAGGTGTGAAAAACATGTTGTATCATTCCCAAAAAGACTCATGGCTGCATTGGCTCAAAAGGGTGCTTCTACTGAATACTGAGCAAAGGGTCTGAACACTTATGGCCGTGTAATAGTTCAGTTTTTCCTTTTTAATAAATCTGCAAAAATTTCAACAATTCCGTTTTTTTCTGTCAATATGGGGAGCTGTGTGTACATTAATAGGGGGGAAAATGAACTTTAATTATTTTAGCAAATGGCTGCAATATTACAAAGCGTGAAAAATTTAAGGGGGTCTGAATACTTTCCGTACCCACTGTATATCGATGGTTGGACACCACCTACAGTACTTTTTTTTTTTAGAAAATAGGAAAGAAATAGGGTCGTGAAATGGCTACTTCATTCCAGGTTCTTGCCAATGGGAACAGTGATTTACTTAAGCCACACAACACAATGAATCATATTTCTTACATGAATAAAAATGTATACATATACTACATACACAGAATAAAGGAAAGATTAAGATAAGGGAGAGACAGAAATTAAAATTTGAATCGGAAATGAAGAACAGACATGGTAGATGGATGGAATGTCTGAACTCTGTTTTCTTTTGGTAAGCCATGTTTAGACATTCTAGAAGACGAGAGAGGGAAAAGCCATGCTGAGGTTTTTTCAGAAGGTCTTGTACGGAGGGATAAGGCATAGGTGATGGCACACATGGAGTGTGCGTGAGGTTATGCTTTGTCTGTAGTCCTTGGGACCGTGGTGGTTCTGGGTGGTTTCCACCTTAGGTCAACCATTTCCTTCCCCCAACTTCTGGAGTAAGCAGCATGCCAGGAGCCAAAGGAAGAAGAGCAGGGTGTAGAAGGCAGGAAAAGAGAGAGCACGTCACAAGGAGGTGCTTGTATATGGTCTTCTCCAGATTTTGGGCTGGTTTTGCACCAAGGCGAGAATGTTGGCCCCACCATCATTCTCTGTCTTAAATTCCAATTACCCTTTTATCATCCATCCATCCATCCATTTTCTTTACCGCTTATCCTCACTCGGGTCGTGGGCTGCTGGAGCCTATCCCAGCTATTTTCGGGCGGGAGGCGGGGTACAGACTGAACTGGTCGCCAGCCAATCGCAGGGCACACAGAAACAAACAACCATTCTCACTCACATTCACACCTACGGGCCATTTAGAGTCTCCAATCAACCTACCACGCATGTTTTTGGGATGTGGGAGGAAACCGGAGTGCCCGGAGAAAACCCACCCTGGCATGGGGAGAACATGCAAACTCCACACAGACGGGGTCGGGATTTGAACCCCAATTCCCAGAACTGTGAGGCAGACGTGCTAACCAGTCGATCACCGTGCAGCCTCTTTTATCATATCATTTTTAAAATACCAAACTATTAAACTTTGATCTTACAACTGTTTGTATTTCCTCACACACCAATATTTATCTCAACGCTAGAGACTCAAGATTTGGGTACACTGTTAAAGGTTAACCACGTTGAGTCACAAATAACAAACAACCATTGAATGCAGGTAGGTAATAAACATTACGCATGAGACAAGCGTGCTTAACTGGTATATATTGTGGTATGTGAGTGCATTTTTATGGCGGTATGTGTATGCGTGCGTGCAGTAAGGAGGATCCCTGGTGAACTTAGTTCTTAGGACCAAGTCCTTATTACATTACTAATCACACATTAATCGACACATTTCTTTATTAAAGTCCAATCGGACAATTTGTTAATTGTGATGACAGCTGGGATAGGCTCCAGCACGCCCGCGACCCTAGTGAGGAGAAGCGGCTCAGAAAATGGATGGATGGATGGGTCTTCATCAGCAACCATCAAGACAGGAAAGTCTTTTATCTGTTGGATTGGAATGTGGTTGGTCTCGGGGAGAGTCACATTAACGAGTTATCCAGGGTCGGTCCTTGGGTCAAAAGTCGCGGCGAGGCAGCCTGTGGTTGCCATGGTAATGGCTGTAGAAATGTCACTGTAAAATGGTTGGCCAGTCTGTGTTGGGGGTCCGGTGTTCATTAATAATTGAAAATGAGGAAACAAGTCTTACTGCATATCATGATACGTCAACCTTAAACTATGTCACTGACTTATTTTGACCTATGTTATGATAAAACAGTAGAAAAAGTGGATTCTAAGGCAAGGGGACCTTTAAGTTAAACAGTGATTTTCTTGCAATTAAATTTTTTTATTTGGATAAGTCCGGAGGGGAGAGAGTGACTATATTGGTAGAAGAGTGATAAGGATGGAGCTGCCAGGCAAGACAGCTAGAGGAAGACCAAAGAGAAGGTTGATACATGTAGTAAGGGAAGACATGGGGGCTGTTGGCGTTCGAGAGGAGGATCCAGGAGATGGGGTTACATGGAAAAGGATGACACGCTGTGAGGACCCCTATAAGGACAAGCCGAAAGGAAAAGATTTAGTTCATTTTTCAATATTTTTTTTATTTTATTCAGTTGAATTATAGCCTTATGTTTAAGGTTACACTTTGTAACCCACTTGTTAATGATAAACGGGTCAGTTTACTCATACCTACTGTTGCTGACTATTCTCTATTTGAGTTATATCACTTGATTGAAGTTGTTTCTAAGATTCCGTACTACAAAATAAGTATGTGTGATTCATGCTGATATCGTATTGGTTAATCAGTATCTGTATCAGCCAATATGGTTGCAATATTGGTATCGTATTGGAACTGAAAAAGTCATATCGGGACATCTCATATATGGACCCTTAAAGATAAAAGCAAAACAACACAGTGTCCCACGAAAATAAAATTGATTCTCAAATTATTATTTTTATTTTTTTTTGCATTGTTTCCCCACTTTGTTAAAATCCTCAAACAAATGTAAATATCAGACAAAGGTAGTAACCTAAGTAAACATAAAATGCAGTTTTTAAATGGTGATTTTTATGTATAAGGGGGAAAAATGCAATGATTTAAAGATACCTCGTCCTGTGTGAAAAATTAACTGTGGCTAATCACATTTTTTGGAAAGCTAAGTTCTTTTACTGACCAAATCCGAGCAAAATCAAGTCAGCCGAAAGATCTCAAAAAGATGCCGCCATCCAAAGAAATTCAAGAACCGATAAGAAATTAAATAATTGACAGCCATCTGTCTCGAAAGGGTTACAAAGCCATTTTTAAGGATTTAGGACTCCAGGGAACCACGGTGAGAGCCATTATCCATAAATGGAGAAAACAGTACAGTGGTGAACCTTGCTATGAGTTTCCAGCCTACAGAAATTATCCCTAGAGCACAGCGATGACTCATCCAGCAGGAGCCCAGGACAACCATCTAAAGAACTGCAGGCCTCCCTTGTCTCAGTTCAGGTCAGTGTTCATAACACTAAGGCAGAGACTGGGCGAAAATGGAATTCATAGCAGTTTCAAGGCGAAACCCACTACTGACCAAAATGAACATAAAATCTGAATGATTTCCCAAAACTTTTGTGAGAATGTTCTATGGACTGACGAGACCAAAGTTGAACTTTTTGGAAGGTGTCTGTCTCGTTACATATGGCATACAGCATTTCAGAAAAAGAACATCCTACCAACAGTCAATGTTGGTGGTGTGATCGTCAGGAGCTGAGTTTTTCCTTTAGGACCTGGATGACTTGCTGTGATTGATGGAACTATGAATTCTACTCTTTAGCAGATAAGCCTGAATGAGAATGTTCGGGCATCAATTTGTGACCTGAAGTTGAAGCACAATTGCATTCTGGAACGATCCAAAACACACCAGCAAGTCAACTTTTGAAGAGCTTAAAAAAACAAAATGGTTTTGGGGTGGCCTACTAAAGTCCCCCACTTTAATATGATTTAAATGCAGTGGCATGACCTTAAAACAGCCTTTAATGCTAGAAAACACTCCAGTGTTGCTGAATTAAAACTAGGGATGTCCTGATCCAACTTACTCACTTCCGATCCGATACCGATATTTCAGCCTTGAGTTTTGACCTATACCAATATCGGTCTGATCCGATTTCAGTACTAATCATACATATTTTTCTTATTTTGTAGTACGTCATGTTAGAAAAGGCTTGATCAAGTGACATTACTCAGAGAATAATAATCAGGAACAGCAGCTATGAGAAAATTGACCCATTTTATTAACCAGTGAGCTACTCAAAGTAACGGCTGTGCACATCTTGACCTCTGAGGGGAAGTGTGGTGCAGGCAGTGAGATACACACAGTAGAAAAAAAAGTAGATGGCGATCGAATATTGTTAATAAAACTAGTTTTTCACAGAGTTTGAAGAATGTATGCCTAAGATTGTTATATTGCCTTTTTGTATGTGCTTATACAGTGTTTGTGTACCAACCGATTTTCATAAGAGTTTGTAAGGAATTCCAAACGAGACCCGGGAGCTGCCTATCCAGCCTCGTTAGGAAAAGGTCCTGAATTCCTTCTTCCCAGTCCTTTCAATGGTTGGTGGTGATCTTGTTTTCAAATAAAAATCCTGATACACTGAACTTGTGTTGAGTATTTAATACAACAAAATCGGAATTACAAAATTACAAGGCCAGGGTTGTGGAAATGCATACAGCGCTGGACTCTCTTCCTTCTCTTGTGGTATCCAGAAGATGAGTGAGTCTTCTTTCCAGATAACAGGTCCCCTCAGCGGCCCCAAACCGGTTCTTGCCTGTTCTCAGCCTGAATGTTATCAGTTTGTCTGTAGTGCATATATGTTCATAACTTATCGTGGTCAGTTTCAACAAACAAAACAAGTATGTGTATCCTAGTGTCCTGTAAGCAGCAGCATATAAATATACCTTATACAGTGGGGCAAAAATGTATTTAGTCAGCCACCAATTGTGCAAGTTCTCTCACTTAAAAAGATGAGAGAGGCCTGTAATTTTCATCATATGTATACCTCACTATGAGAGACAAAATGAGAGAAAACAATTCCAGAAAATCACATTGTCTGATTTTTAAAGAATCTATTAGCAAATTATGGTGGAAAATGAAATTAGTATTTGGTCACCTACAAACAAGTAAGATTTATGGGTCTCACAGACCTGTAACTTCTTTGAGAGGCTCCTCTGTCCTCCACTCATTACCTGTATTAATGGCACCTGTTTGAACTCGTTATCAGTATAAAAGACACCTGTCCACAACCTGAAACATTCACACTCCAAACTCCACTATGGGCAAGTCCAAAGAGTTGTCAAAGGACACCAGAAACAGAATTGTAGACCTGCACCAGGCTGGAAAGACTGAATCTGCAATAGGTAAGCAGCTTGGTGTGAAGAAATCTACTATGGGAGCAATTATTAGAAAATGGAAGACATACAAGACCACTGATAATCTCCCTCGATCTGGGGCTCCACGCAAGATCTCACCCCGTGGGGTCATAATGATCAGAAGAACAGTGAGCATGTACGATGAGATTTGAAGTGAAAACCTTCCATCAGCAAGGGCATTGAAGATGAAACTTGGCTGGGTCTTTCAGCATGACAATGATCCCAAACACACTGCCCGGGCAATGAAGGAGTGGCTTCGTAAGAAGCATTTCAAGGTCCTGGAGTGGCCAGATCTCAACCCCATAGAAAATCTTTGGAGGGAGTTGAAAGTCTGTGTTGCCCAGCGACTGGAGGGAGTTTAAAGTCTGTGTTGCCCACCGACAGCCCCAAAACATCACTGCTCTAGAGGTCTGCATGGAAGAATGGGCCAAAATACCAGCAACAGTGTGTGAAAACCTTGTGAAGACTTACAGAAAACGTTTGACCTCTGTCATTGCCAACAAAAAGTATATAACAAAGTATTGAGATGAACTTTTGTTATTTACCAAATACTTATTTTCCACCATAATTTGCTAATAAATTCTTGAAAAATCAGACTGTGCTTTTCTGGATTTTTTAATTTATTTTTTTCTCATTTTGTCTCTCATAGGTGAGGTATACCTATGATGAAAATTACAGGCCTCGCTCATCTTTTTAAGTGGGAGAACTTCCACAACTGGTGGCTGAGTAAATACTTTTCTGCCCCACTGTATATTTAGTTAGAAAAATAGTAATGTGTTAAATACTTATTTTACCTGCTGTATATATATTAATAATTATAATGCTTTCAATGAAATTACAATGATTAAGAGGTTTGGAAGCCCACTGTTGAAATCTGTCATCCACCACACAAGCTTGGCACAGATGAGTTTACCAATGCCGCAGTGAGTCTTGTACTTGCATGAAAATGAACATCACTGACCTCAGTCACCAAAATGTCACATGCTCCGGGCAGAAGCCAAAGGACACCTCCCCTCTGGGCTGACACCGCCTAGCTTGGAGCATGCCTGTTTGCCAAATATGGAAATGCGCAGCGAGCCTTGTGCTGGCAGGAATATCAAGATGTGCACCATTGGCGCTGTGGCGCAAATTGCGCAGTCTTCCAATCTAGAGCCCACAGTGTTCTTTTCTGCTAGAGGACCTAGCTTTAAAAAAAAAAAAAAAAAAAAAAAAAAAGCGGGTGTCATAAAATTAAGGCTGTGTACGTGCAACCAGGTTGTATTTTTTGACACTTGAATTGTTCATATTAAAGGTGGAAAATTTCTAAAAATATTCATCTTGACATATTTTTTACATCACAAAAGCATGACCTTTTACTGGAGTCTATAGTGTTTTTAAATAGGGAAACAGCTCTTCTACCATCTGTCAATATGTGCTTTATCTCTCTGTTTTGAGTTATATCATTCCTTTTTCCTTATTTTTATTAAATCCCAGAAGCGGAAATGTTCCTCTCTGCTGGATGCTCGCATGGCTAAGATATTTCGACAGCAGAGGCATAGTCGTGATGGAATTGACTCCAGCGATGACGACGAGGATGAAGGTTTGTGCTTTTCTCATTTACCTTCATCAAGGGAACAAGTCGGTATGCTTCGACAGCTGTGACACCTTAATTTGACGAGCTAATTCAGGCAAGAGGACAATTAATTAAATCAAGGTATTGAACTATCCAAAAAATGATCAAGAGCCTGTTTCTCGGGTTTTTGGTACAGATGAAGATACATATGGTTAAAAGGCATATTGTTTGAATAATAATACATTTTATTTAAAGGCACCATTCAAGCAATGCAAGGTCACCGTATAAACAGTTAAAAGAAATCAAGCAATACAATAAAAATACCAGAACATAAAACATCAATTAAAATGGCAAATGTTATGAGAAAGGTGAGCGTCAGTAGGCAGTCTAGAATAGGTGTCTCCTGAGTTTGGATTTGAAGTGTTAATGAATCTGTGTTTTGGAGGTCAGGTGTTAGTGAGTAAGGGTGTCCCGGTCCGATCTTAGACATCAGAAATCGGTCCGATGTCAGCAAAAAAAAAAAAAAAAAAAAAAAAAAAAGTGTCGGATTAGAGTGGATCCAAAATCTCCCATGTTGACTGCGTCATCCACAGACCTGTTTGCTCAGTAGGCAAACTGCACGGGGTCCAGCATGGTTCCGACGCTCTTGTGGTGGTCCAGCACAAGGTGTTCAAAGGACTTCATGACCACAGAAGTCAGGGCGACAGGCCTGTAGTCATTCAGACCAGAGATTGCATGTTTCTTGACGACTTGGGTGGTGGTGGTAGAGCGTTTGAACCAGGATGGTACTTCACACAGTTCCAGATATCTATTAAAGATCTGTGTGAAAACTGGAGTGAGCTGGTCCACACAGACTTTAAGGCAGGATGGCGATACAAGGTCTGGGCCCGCCGCTTTGTTGAGATTTTCTTTTTTGAAGATCTCACATCTCACATCCTCTTCGTGGATGGTCACCACAGAGAGGGGGAGTCAGAGATGTGGGTGTGGGGTGTGAAAGTATCCTTTTCAAATGTGCAGTATTCACTTTTCAAGTGAGCAAAAGTATTGGAACATGTGGCTGATGGGTCTTTCTAGTTGCTCAGGTGTTGCCTTTTAGATTGATTGTTGAAACATTAGTACTTGTTTTTGGCTTTTGGTTTAACCAGTGAAAACTGAATTTGCTGTTAAGCAAACATGAAGACCAGAGAGCTGTCTATGGGAAAAAAGCAAACCATTTTGAAGCTAAGAGAAGAGGGGAAAATCAATCAGAGCTACTGCACAAACATTGGGCATAGCCAGTACAACAATTTGGAATGTCCTGAAAAAGAGAGACACTACTGGTGTACTGAGCAACAGACATCGAACAGGTCGCCCAACGGTATAAACAGCTGTTGATGACAGAAACATTGTGAGAGTTGTGAAGAAACACCCAAAGGCAACATTCATTGACATCACTGCCAACCTCCACCTGGCCTAGGTGTGAAGGTATCACAATCCACTGTTCGAAGAAGACTTCGAGAGAAGAAATATACACGCCATACCACAAAACGCAAACCACTCATCAGCAAAAAGAATGGGAAGGCCAGATAGAATTTTGCAAAGAAGTACAAAGAGAAGTTTTATGGACTGATGAGACCAAGATTAACCTCTACCAAAGTGATGGAAAGGCCAAAGTATGGAAAAAGAAAGGATCTGCTTATGATCCAAAACACACAAGCTCATCTGTGAAGCATGGTGCACGTAATGTCTTGTCTTGGGATTGCATGGCTGCTTCTGGAACGGGCTCACTAGTCTTTATTAATGATGTAACTACTGATGGTAGGAGCAGAATGAATTCTGAAATCTACAGAACCATTTTGTCTGGCAATTTCCAGAAAAATGCATCCAAACTAATCGGGAGAAGCTTCATCGTGCAACAAGACAATGACCCAAAACACTCTGCCAACACAACAAAGGTCTTGATCAGGGAAAAAAATAGAAGGTCTTAGACTGGTCAAGTCAATCCCCGGACCTTAACCCAATAGAGCATGCATTTTACCTCTTGAAGAGGAGACTGAAGGGAGAAACCCCCAGGGGAAAAAAAAAGAACTCTGAGTTCAAAGAGTCCAGGAAAGGCCTGGAAAAGAATTTCAAATGAAGAATGCAACAGTCTGGTGAAGTCAGTGGGTCGCAGGGTTGATGCAGTTATTGCAAGTAAGTGTGATGCCACCAAATATGAACTGTTATTCACTTTAAGTTTAATAATTTAATAATGTTCCAATAATTTTGCTCACTTGAAAATTGGGTGGGTTCAAACAAAAGGTGCTCTGTCCTGAGTTAACACATCTAGATGTAAATACCATATAATGAAAGCTGGAATTCTGAACTTTAGTCTCATGTTCATCTTTCGATCTGAAACTCAAATGTTTTCAGTTAAACAACAAAAACAAAGGAATTGACCTTACCGTTGAAATACTTTTGGAGGGGACTGTAAATCATATTGAACATCTGTGGAAAGAGCTGAAACATGCGATTTGGAGAAATGACCCTTCAAACTTGAGACAAGGTTGCTCATGAAGAGTGAGCCAAAATACCTGCTGAGAGGTGCAGAAGTCTCATTGAAAGTCGTTTTGATTGCAGTGATTGACTCAAAAGGTTGTGCAACAAAATATATAATAAGGGTACAATCATTTTTGTTCAGGCTTGTTTCATGATTTTTGAAAAATAAATCTGTTGAACCACAGTTCAAAAGCAATGTCTGAATTGCATTGGTTAATTTTCACATTTTTATTACTTTTTTCAGATTCCATTTAAGCCTGTGGGTGTTTTTTTTTATTTTTATTATTATTTTTTTTATTATTAACAGAGGGGTACCAACAATTTTGTCCACGTGTGTGTGTGTGTGTGTGCGTGCGCGCGCGTGTGTGTGTAGCCAAAAGTATTTGCTCACCTCCCTTGACTCACATATATGATTTTAAGTGATATCCCATTCTAAATCCATATGGTTTAATATGATGGTACAGCTATATTGTTCCAGCAGCATATTTGTGTGGTCACACACTGATGTTGGACGAGAAGGCATGGCTCACTCTCCACTCGGAATTCACCCAAAGGTGTTCTGTCCGGTTGAAGTCAGGACTCTGTGCAGGCCAGTCAAGTTCATCCGTACCTAACCATACCATACAAACAGCATGTGAATCCGCCCAATCTCCGGCCCCTCCCACTATTATCTCAGCCACTCACAACGCAGCATCACTTTAAACCGGTTCTTTTCAACACATGCTCCTTCAACACAAGCCTCATTCTAAAGAAATTCATAACTGACCGTAAACTGGACCTCATCTGTCTTATTGAAACTTGGCAAAAACCTGTCGACCATTTTTCATTAAATCAAACAGTACCCATCGGTTTCACTTAATTTCACAAGCCACGCTGTGGAGGATGGGGAGGTCGAGTTCCCGCAATTTTCAAAGAAACCATAAAAACAACCACAGTTTCCATCCCCTCAGCTGACTTTTTTAAGCACCCGGGGCCTCATGTACAATAGGTGCGTACGCACAAAAACGTGGTGTCCGTTCTTTTTCACGGCAAAGTTCAGATGTATCAGGAACATAAACTCCGTCCTCAAAAAGGCCCAGCAGAGGATGTACTTCCTGCGGCTTCTGAGAAAGCACGGATCTGCCACCGGAGCTGCTGAGACAGTTCTACACAGCGGTAGTCGAATCAGTCCTGTGTTCTTCCATCACAGTCTGGTTTGGTGCTGCTACAAAAAAGGACAAACTCCGACTGCAACGAACAATCAAAACTGCTGAAAGGATTGTCGATACCCCTCTACCCACCATTGAGGACTTGCACGCTGCCAGAACTAAGACAAGGGCGTGCAAAATCCTCTCGGACCCGCCGCACCCCGGTCACCAGCTCTTCCAGCGCCTTCCCTCAGGTAGGCGCTACCGATCAATGCAAACTAGAACTAGTAGACATTCCAACAGCTTCTTCCCTCTTGCGATCAACTTCTTAAACACCTAACCTATAATTCCATTACAACAAGCTGGCAATTTTTTTGACTTGAGTTCGTTGTCACATTTCTGTGGGGCCAATTATGTATTACTCGTGCACTCACTGTCTCGCCATGCTGCACTATTTGCATATACTGGCCACTCATGCCAGAGTAGCATCTGCTCCATTTGCACACTGATTGAAGAGTATCTGTAACATTAGCACAACCAACATTGTCCCAGATTATCGCACTACTCGTCACTTCAAACCGCATACACTCCTTGAAGTCTCAGCGCTCCTTGCACAATGGTCATTGCAATATTAGTCATTCGAACTGCTCTAAGTGCTAGAGGACTCTGCATCTTTTTGCACAATTGTTTTTTGTCAATGTGTCTGTCTCCAAAGTCTTTCTGTAAATTGACTGTCTGTTGTACTAGAGCGGCTCCAACTACCGGAGACAAATTCCTTGTGTGTTTTGGACATACTTGGCAAATAAAGATGATTCTGATTCTGAATGACATGACCGTGGAAATGTGCCTCACGCCAAATGCATGGCTGGCGTACGCACGTTTCTGCAGCTTTTGATGCTTTGGTGACACTTAGAGGTGATGCTGGGAAACTTCTCATAAATCTGCATACCAGACACACTTGAATAATTAGCATGAACAATTCATGCCCGGCAACATTTGATTTCAACAATGCAATTGAGGCAAGGACTGAGAATCCATTTGTTAACCAGTGTATTTAATGAACCACTGATAATTGTGAGGACACCTATTAATTGATCGAGGCGATCATTTATGCCGCCTATTGTCCTCACAATCGTTTCATGACTCCAGCCCATGCACTGAAAAAAAGTCCTTTGAATTTACTTCATTTGAATATGTGCATTGCACATGATTAAAATGTGTTTAAATTGACATACTTTACCCCTCTTTTCCTAAAAAAAAAACATGATTTCTTTGTCAATGTGCGTGTCCTCTCCTGTGTATTAAAATAATAAATTGAGTAATCAAAAAGGAGTCAAAGTTTTTTATATCTTCCTTGATATGCTGATGTGCTTCTATTTGAATTCAAAATATTTATTACAAATACCACACATACATTTACGCATGAACCTTTATCGCACAGGGCTGAGTGTAGATTACTGTATGAACACATTTCTTATGAGTTCTAAAAAGTACATGGTATTAACCTTGTGGGGTGATCATAGTCAGCCACGTCCTCCCATCACCCCTGAGAGAGCAGCGTCACCCATGATCGCAGCAATTCTCTTCTCGAACGGGTGAGGCGCTCCGCACCGGTTCTTCCGCCTTTTTTTGGCCACACTTTGGCGGTGGGCAGCTGTCTTCCGCTACACATCCACCTTAATGTCTGACCACTTCTTTTTTAGTTCAGCGTGTGTGCGCTATTCTGTCTACACAGCATTGACAGCCCCACACGCGCTGTCCCATTCACTCCTCTTTCGCGTGTTGTTAACGCCGTAGGACAGCATGCCAAAGAGGATTTTCTTGCGTGCCTCCACTTCATTGAGCAACTTCACATTCAGAAAAATTATTTATCTTCATTACCTTGCTCATTTTCCTTTTTATCTGATCATGCAGAGATCGGCATCTCAGGTGCAGGGTTTATTTAAATGTGATTTGCATATTAAAATGTGGGCGTGGACAGGGAGGAGTTGGCTACTCCAACATGTGCGCTCATTTCCACATTGATTGGAATGTACGAAGGAAATGTGCTTGGATTCATGAGTACGCAGTTTCATCCATCCATCCATCCATCCATTTTCTGAGCCGCTTCTCCTCACTGGGGTCGCGGGCGTGCTGGAGCCTATCCCAGCTATCATCGGGCAGGAGGCGGGGTACACCCTGAACTGGTTGCCAGCCAATTGCAGGGCACATACAAACAAACAACCATTCGCACTCACATTCACACCTACGGGCAATTTAGAGTCTCCAATTAATGCATGTTTTTGGGATGTGGGAGGAAACCGGAGTGCCCGGAGAAAACCCACGCAGGCACAGTGAGAACATGAAAACTCCACACAGGCACGGTCGGGGATTGAACCCCGCTCCTCAGAACTGTGAGGCCGACGCTCTAACGCAGTTTCATACATCTGAATCTTTTTGTGCGTATGACGTTTTCTGGATTTGAGCCTATGCCATGTTTTAGGAGAAAATCCACGCAAGTCTTTGTACATGAGGCCCCTGGTTTTCAAACTGTCTGACCCCACTCCACTGCCATCATCTACTGCCCTCCCAAGTTAAATTCCTCCTTTTTCTCAGATTTCTATGAATTTCTGACCCTGCTGTCTGCCACCTCTCCTTCCATTCTCCTCCTCGGTGATTTCAACTAGCATATTGACAACACAAACTGGAAACTCACCACAGACAGAGGCGCTACTACATTGCTTTCATTTCATCTAACCTGTTAACTTTCCCACCCATCATCACGGTCACATTCTGGATCTGGTCTGTGCCACTGGTCTCACCATTCAACAACTGTCCAGCATCAATCTCCCCATCTCCGACCACCTGGCTATCCTCATTGACATCAACACTGCCCCCCCCTTCCCAAAGGAAACCCCACGATAACATTTAGGAACCTGAAATCCATCCACCCTACAGTTCTCTCTGCCCAAATCACCACCCAACTTTCTACTTCCCCACCCCCTCTGTCAAGTAACCCTACTGACCTGGTCAACCACGACAACAAGTCTTTCTCACTCTTTCGTTCTGCCTTAATCAGTTGGTCCTCTTCGAACCAGGACAGTATCATTCACTCACTCCATTCCCTGGTACACAGCTGAACTCTATAAAATGAAATCCCACAAACGACAGCTTGAAAGACTGCATAGGAAAACCGGCCTAACATCCACCTCCTAGCCTACACTGATTACCTTCATCAATACCAAAATGCTCTCAATGTTTCCCGGTCCACCTACTACTCCCATCTAATTCACTGCGGCTCCAACAACCCCAAGGCTCTCTTCTCCACAATAAACAAACTACTCAAACCCAGTGACCAGACATCCAACTCCTTCACAAATGAAAAATATAACTCCATCTCCTACCTTCAGGAAAAAATTAATACCATCTAGAGCAACATCAGCACCTCCATCAGCGCCTCTGCCCCGCCCTCCCTTAATCTCGACCCACCTACCCCCACCACTCAGCCTCTAAGCTTCCTTTCCCCTATTACCTCCACTGACCTCAACAAACCTACGTCCAATATGAAGACCTCCTCCTGCACACCTGGCCCTATCCCGTCGAGCCTCATCAAAGCACTCTTCCAGCACTCACCCCACTCATCCTCAACATCATCAACTCCTCCCTTAGATGTGGTTCTCTCCCCACCACACTTAAACTGGCTGCAATTACCCCGTTCTAAAAAAAAACCTGAAGTCAACCCCGACATCCTGAGCAACTTTTGGCCCATTTCCAATCTCCTTTCCTGTCCAAAGTACTCGAACGTGCAGTTGTCCACCAACTCAAATCCCACTTGTCCAATAATCAATTTGAGTAATTTCAGTCTGGCTTCCGACTTCAACACAGCACGGGCACTTTCTCCAAATCTCCAATGACTTCCTCCTCTCCTCAGACTCTGGAAATCTTATCCATCCTCATCCTCCTCGACCTTACTGCAGCCTTTGACACTGTAAAACACACTCTCCTCCTGTCCAGTGTCAAAACCTCTCTAAACATCACTGGTGCCGAACCCTCCTGGTTCAAATCACATCTTTCAGACGGTCAACATTTTTTTTTTTTTTTAATATTTATAAATATTAACAGCTGCACCTCATCTCCTGCCTCTCTGTCCCAAGGCGTCCTCCAGGATTCGGTGCTTGGTCCTCTTCTCTTCATCCTTCACATAGTATTGTGTATTGGTTTTGGATAAAAGCGTAATTAATTTTGGAAAAGAACACGTCGGAAAGTGAACGCATGTTTATTTCCGGTGTAGTGTGGCGTACGTTTAATGTTATAAACTATATTTGTCTCGTATAGGGCACCACGTCTCTTAATATTCGTAAATTTTAGGAAAAGTAACGAAAAACCTCAATCAATCTCAGTACTGAGAATGCTCGCTACATTTATTATAATTGGATAGTTCTCGATTACAGCGCTTTTACTATTTCACTAAAACACACAGAGCATAACAAGAAGTGGAATTTTATAGAAAATTTAACTAATCTAAAGGGGAACTAAGGGGTAAAATACAGAGGGACTCTACTACAAAAGAAACACACCGGTAACTTCTGCCACACTGGTTCCTCTCCCTTCACATCCGCAACCCAGGAGTAGTCTTCGACACCAACATCACCTTTGAGACCCACATAATCAATATCACAAAAACTGCTTTCTTCCACCTCAAGAATATTGAATGTCTCCGCCCATCACTTTCCTTCACTGCAGCTGCAACTCTAATCCATGTTTTCATCACATCAAGACTTGACTTCTGCAACAGCATCCTTTTCGGCTCATCCACCAAACTTCTCAATAAACTTCAATATATCCAGGAATCAGCTAGCCACATGCTCAGTCACACCCTCTCCCAATACCACATCACCCCAGTCCTTCAGAAACGCCACTGATCCCCATTCCACAACGCATTCAGTACAAAGTCCTTCTACTCGCTCACAAAGCCCGCCATAAACAAGCCCCCTCCTACCTTTCCGGCCTCCTTCACCACCACACCCCCTCCCATTTCATGTGGATGCACTTGACTGTCCTGCACAATCCTGACTTTAAGCCTATATATGTTTGGATGAATTAGAGCAGAGACTGCGAGCCAGGCTTTCTCGACTAAAACTGTGTGTGTGTGTGTGTTCGGGGGTGTAACGATTTATTAAATCATTATATAGATGTATCAATTTATATTCCTATGATCCATTTGGGTCGATCTTCTGGATGGAAATATATCGTTTTCAATATGTTTAAACGCTAATTAATCGATTGGATCAATGTAAGGATATAACTCATTGGATTTATACACGGCAGACTTTATATGGATGTGTTGAATTTCAAAAAAACACTCTTCTAATTCCTTCTACGTGTTTTTTCCCCCCTGTAATTACCACACTGCCGTTAACGTCCCTTCTTTGTCTCTTCTTCATATCCCGAAATCTGAGACATTCCTCTCCGTAGTTCCCCGAGTGGGTGAACTGAGACCACAGTATGTACTTTATTGATAAAGATGTTGGGCAGTCTGGTGGATTGCCGCTAACATTGACATGTTTTTGATCAATACATCATTCAGCAGAGATCAAGTGTGAGTGGAAAGTGTTGTGGATGTGATTATCGTTTGAAAATGTGTACAGTAGAAATGCTGAGTGTTGCTGAATGTGTGACAAAGTGCGGCCGTTTGTAGCTTTTGAAAAAACAACAGCAGAGTACGATGTGGGGGAACTTTTTGGCAAAAAAAACAAGTGACAACTACTGGATGCTATTTTAAAGCCTTCGAGCAGGTTTGTTAATCGTTTACGAGCTGTATGTATTATCAGAACTATTCCAAAAAGCTTTTCCTTGTGGAAACATCACTGTGGTTCATTTTTAGCCACACTATCCACTGTATTGTCAAAAGTATTCGCTCACCTGCCTTGACTCAGATTTGAATTTAAGTGAAACCCCATTCTTAATCCATTGGGTTTAATATGACATTGGTCCACCCCTCTGCAGTTATACCATCTTAAACTGTTTTGGGAAGGTTATCCACAAGGTTTAAGAGTGTGTTTATGGGAATTTATGACCATTTTTCCAGAAGCGCATTTGTGAGGTTACACACTAATGTTAGAAGAGAAGGCGTGGCTCTCAGTCTCCACTCTAATTCATCCAAAAGTGTTCTATAGGGTTGTGGTCAGGATTGTGCAGTCCAGTCAAGTTCATCCAGATCAGACTGTCTCGTCCATGTCTTTATGAACCTTGACTTGTGCACGGATGCGCAGTGATGTTGAAACAGGAAAGGGCCCATCTCCAAACTGTTCCCACAAAGTTGGAAATGTCTAAAATATTAACCCCTCAGCTCCAGTGAAAGGTACAGTCAGAACCCTTACTGTTCCAACATGTGTATGCACCAGTGCACAAAGCAAGGTCCATAAAGACATGGATGAGAGAATTTGGTATAGATGAACTTGACTGGCCTGCACAGAGTCCTGCCCTCAACTCGACAGAACACCTTTCCTTTGATTCCGAGTGGACAGTGAGCCAGGCCTTCTCGTCCAACATCAGTGTGTGACAGACTTATGGAAGGTTTAGTGTTACATTACTCGCTTACGGTAGTGAAACCTGGATTACGAATGCCAAAGTTATACAAAGGCTCCGTGTAACCTGAAGGAACCTGAATTTTAAAATCACCTATTAACTCTCGAGGTTCCATGCGTGTTCGTTTTCATGAAAGAACTACAATTATAACGACGTGTTAAAAGCCAACCAATTTATTCCTGACAGAGGAGTCTATACATTTTACAGAGCTCTGGGTCAGCAGCTACGCTTATCCTAGCCTCAGCAGAGATAGTTTTGTTCAGTCTGCGCTATCTGTTCCTGCCCCCGATTTATACAATCTCTCAAAGAGGAAGTATGGACTTGTCAACTGATTGGTCCATGGTCCACTGACGTCATCGTTGCTATGTAGAATGATGGCCATTTGCCGCTGGCTACAGACGCGGTCTCCACATTCTTGCTTCCATGTTTACAGCAACCCACCGCAGCAAGTGTCTTCTCCGACATCTGTTCCCTGCCGGATCAACATGAACCCTACTGGGAGCTTTCCTGCATCACACTCCCATACCCTTATCTGATTTACATTTTATACTTTCTACAATAAACAGCCATGCTCACCCCCAGACCAGTTACACAATAAAACACTTCAATCCCCCTTTTGATCTGTTATTCAGAGATCAACACCCTCGAAACATGCAGCATAGTTCGCTACAATACTCAATAAAGCCCAAACTAAATACAGCAAATATCAAAAAACTTAAGGAGAGGATACAAAGGCGTCGTTTAACGGCGCGAGCGCGCTCATGGTCTCCACGTCCTCTTTCAGTGGCAGCTGCAGATATTGGCCATGGGGGTCCTTCCCCTCAAAGGCCTTGAGAGCAATCCTGAGGACAAGACTCCTGAGAAAAGGAATAATAACTTCCCCCCCCCTCCTGGCTCTGGTGATCTCTCCACTTGGTGCCGTATTATTGGGGATAATTGTGCAACAGTGACCCTTAATTTGAGAGCAGGCACCTCCTTCTTCCGCTAACATACTATCGAGGACCAGCCTATTTTGGAATGCCATGAGAGAGGTAGCAGATAGTTGCTCATAGACGCCCTCCTCCAATTGGGAGGTAAAATTCACCAGTCTTTGAATTTGGTATTGATGGTAATTAATAAAATCAACATTTTTAATTCGGGGTTACCCATATAAAAATTACTCTCAAGACCTGCGGATATTTAACAGCAAGCTTTATACTCATCCGGGACACCTCTGGGAACTCCAATGGCGTCTAGGTAGGTGGGGGTCCTCTCCTGCTCAGAGAGAGGCTTGATCACCGTGGGGGTTATCATCGAAACCAATGCACAAGTGCCTGTCCATCCACTCTTGTAGGAAGTCCCACAACACACCATCACCACACATCCACCACAAATCAGACCTCGTCTTACTCAATCGGACCGCATCATAAGAGTCAATAAAAAGTGTGAAATTACAAAACTGTGGATCCGGGCAGCCAATCAATCTGGAAAGTTTGTTATCGGGGCCTAAAGTTACCTTACTCTTATTTTAGGAGATGCAAGGTAGGGGCGGGACCATTTCAACATCATAGAGGGGAGCGCCTTTCACCTTAGTTAGAAAATACACGTGGTCCCAGCGCTGCCACTCACCCTCTAGATTGTCATTAGTCATCAGCTGGTAGGCACAGGTCGACTCGAATTTAGTAGCAGCAGTAAAATTGTCCTGGATCACAGGGTTAACAATCCAATTCAGGTTATTCATAGTAGCACAGATAAGACAGTCATTTTGATAGATTTTGACTGCGTCCCTACCTTCCACAGTAATTTCTTTCAGACAAAAATTACCTGTATTAATTCCTGCCGCTCGTCCCTTAGCCCCATCCCATGTAGCACACGACGGTATACCGTCCCCTGGATCAATTCATTATTTAGGTCATATCACGTCGCTTTAGAGGTTCTAAAAACCACCGGATCTACATTTTTTGATACTGGTAAATTAGCAAATTTTCTCATTATCGGATTAGATTATTTTTTTGTTGGTCGCAGCCAATTAATAATCATCTGTCCTCGGGGGTCGGCCCCTGAGACATCTATTCCTAAGGTTAAGACCGTAAAGATTTCCACTGGTTTGCCCCACTCTTTCCACGGGGGGCTATTTATATCATACAAGGTCAGCAGTACGGGATGTCGCTCCCCAGGGGTTACCGGGTGCATACTACCTTTTTCCAGTTTGATCCTGTCCTTCCACTGCCAATTTCTATCATTCATCGGCTCCCGGTATCCTTGCTTCCAGCTGTAACACAAATCCACCTGGTGGTTCGCTTTGAACTTATGATTCACCGGGTACCGGTTAGCTCCTCCATGTCCTATACTCAAAGCGCACAAGTAAATGTCATTTCCGCCCAATCGCCCCAGTTTACACAATCTACAACCTTACACAAATCAAATTGGTATACCGTCCTTTCCCCCAGTGTGTAGTTCAACTCTTGGGCCCCTGTTTTTCCTCTTTTCCACTCGTTCTTCTTGTTTTGAAGGCATTCCGAAATAGATTCCTGTAACTATAATCAGGAAGATCACCACAGTCATGATTATGACCTTCTTCAGCCAGACATACAGGATGTACATATTTCCCCCCATGTTAAATGACCAATTTAACACCAAAACACAATATCCATACACAATTAAACAGGTCGTCTTCCCCGTCGCAGAGGCCCAGCTGACAAGTCCTGCAAACAAGCCCTTATATAAATTAATCACAACTCTGCAAAAGATACTCTTGCCAAAGGGGTGGACTACATAATTCCTGTATACATACTCCAGAGAAGGGACAAGTCGGTAATTGTCACCCAACATTGATATTATTCCCCAACTTATCGTGAACCTGTTTCACAAAAGTGTTTCACTTATTGGTTGAACCATAACCGCTAAACATTGCATTTTTAAGCATTTGCGTTCTTACCCAGTTTGCGGATCGACATCCATAATTTGAGAGTTACGAAACTTGTACAGCCTTCTTTAACGCAATTAATATCCAACTTCCCTCGTTCCTGTTTGGGCAAACAGTTGACTCATCTCCTGCAACCACGCAGCTTGTATTCGAAGGTTGATAGGTTTGAAACAAATATTACAATCACTACACTAGGTCTTCCTCCTCAGTAAAGCAATATTCCTGCTAGAGTGACGATTTAAAAATAGCTCAGGCTAATAATAATTCATTTGTAACACTATCCAGGTGTAAAAGAAGCGGTTTGCTACATGTCGCTTAACCACCTTCTCCGCCGATCATAAATTCACACACTCGCCCAATCGTAAAGGTAGCCCCCCCCCAGCTGGGACACCTGTGTCCTCTCATAAACAATTTGGTGCCATCTCAGATATAACTTCCACGCCATTCATTCTAACTCCGCGTGCACCCCGGAGCGGACCGGGAACGCCTCGACTTACAGCGGCCCTCTCCGATTGGGTTGTAAAGGCGCCATAGTGTTATGGATGTGTATCCGCGGTTCCACAAATTCAACAGCCTCCTTTTTTCATACACCGAAGCTTTTTCTGACCACAAAAACATCCGGTACTGTTTTCAGGCTGCTACCCCGGGCACGCAGAGCCGCTCTGCTAACCCGAAAGGAGAAAGTCACGACGCAACTGTGCCGTGATCACATCCGCCGGGAACACGCGTTAATTTATCTATTATTTAATTAATCTTCCAGAATATTGTGTGCATACCTATATATACATACAATATGTATACCTTATTTATTTATGTAATAAATATAATGAGTACCCTTTAAAGCGCTTTATAAATATTTACATATATATTCATATAATTATATTTATCATAGTTCTAGGGTTTACTTTATATTGTGTACACAATTTATAAGACTTATCACACAGAATATTTATACCATTCACACTTAGTCCATGTTTTTTCTCTACAGTAGAAGCCTGCGCAGGACGTGACTGTGACACGTAGAACCACTTGTCCGATCTGATTACTCGTGGAAACTCATGTGTCGGGATATAATGGTTAACCAGCGGTTTGATGACAGACGGCGCGTCCTCTTTTGCACAAGGATAGGCTTTGGGCCATCCAGAAAAAGTGTCAACAATCATTAATAAGTACCTTATGCCTTGGACTGGGGCCACCATTGTCTGTTCAGTCCATTACCACCACATCATTCGGGCATCGGCCCATCTCAGTGTGTTGCAGTTCCCTCTTCGTTGTAGGGCCAACACTGAAATCCTGACATATATCACAAAAAACACAACTCTTTTACCTTACGCAGAAGATCAGGGTGCCACCAAAAGCGCAGCTTGTACAGCATTGACACATAACTCTCATGTGTCAGGGCGTGTCCTTCCTCAACCACTAACCGCGTGAACTTTCCTGTAGTTAAGACCAGACTCCTTGGGCCTCTCCTAGGGCCAAACAGCACAGCTTCTCCTTGTCGTCATACTCAGCATCTTTCTTTTGCCACTCACGTTTGTCGTCCTCTGGCGCCGCTTCTTGGAGGTCACACTACATCAACTGTTACTGGAGGGAGAAAGTCAATCAACTGATCCTGTGTAACAACATAATTTCCTTCATCATCCATTTGATAGCCTGTTACTTTTTTTTAGTCGCGGCATCAGCCGCACCATTAATAAATAGTAACACTCTGAACTTCAGATAACTACAGTGCCCTGGTACATGGCCAGCAGTTCTGCAGCTTGAGCAGAGGGTTTCATAAAATCATTTGTGGACCAAAGCGTTTGGAAGTCAGAATTTGGATCTCCGCGATGTCTTCAGTGGCCTCTTGTTTACAGGAATACTACGGCACGTTAACAAAAGCAGTTGGGTCAACCTCGAACGTTACCGGAGTCACGGATGTACATAGTCCCCCATCGCCAGGCCCCTCGGACCACAGTGAGTCCGGCAGCGAGTTCAACAGCTGTACAGCGTCCTCATGGTCCGAGAGCTCTCTGCCATGGAATCGCCCCAACGTCACATGCTCCAACACCCCTTCGTCCAGCGCGGGACCCTTAATACAAAAACATTCAGTACTAGGAGAGTGCAACACATTGGGTATTTGACCTTGTTGCCAATCATTTGCCAAATGGCATTTTCTTACCATGGGTCCCAGTTCTCAGGCTTCATGACCTAGTGCAAGTGCAAGTGAAAAAGTGTGGAAAAGATGTCAAACTCATCATAAACCACTCACTCTGGTCTGGCGTCAAGGTGGAGGCTGCTGCCACACCTTGCTTCCCTATGTAAATACCTGCACTATTGAGCATCCAGTTTTCCTCCTGTATTGACTCAAAGGCTACTCTGTAAACAAAATCGTAATTTTTATCATAGTACAGTGTGAGATGGAGGGGATCGATCGGAGAGCTGTAGGAGGCAAGAGAGTCGATCCAGGGCTTCCACCGCAGGAAAGCAGAGTAGATGCTGCCTCCCTCCTTTGTTTCAGGCCCAATATATATGAGCAGTCACCTCCGGAAGTTCATGTTGCACCATGTTCCATCCGGCGGACAATTTCCCACTCTCAGTTCATCATGGTCCCATCTGGGAACCGAATCGTCAGACCGTCCTGGCCACAAAGGATAGTAGCCCTGGTTTTGATGAGCAGATCTCTGCCCATCAGGTTCACTGGAGCCCCCACTTTCATCCGGACAAACTGATGTTCATGTGTCTGTCCAGCAATTTCAGTCTTTAATGGTGTTGTAATCGGCAGACTCATGCGCACTCCTGCAAAGCTCATTAAGGTGGTCGTCTTCCCTGAATGTTTGGATGCGGGAAGTGGTAAACATACAGACGAATATGTGGCACCTGTGTCCACTAGCATGTGGCTTGTCCACCTAAGAGGCTCTGCCTTTCCTCCGTCCCCTGGCTCCGGGCCCATTGGGTATTCGGACCAATCCTCATCGCAGTAGAACTGGCTAGATGGCTGTTGTTGCTGTTGAGCCTGCCGCGGATACTGTTGCCAGGGTGCCAGGCTGCGTCCACCTCTGCCGCGTGGAGCTCTGTAGCCTCCTCTTTGAGGTGGGGCCTCAACGGGTCCCACTGGAGGTCTCTCTTGCATCAGTGGTGGAGCATTACATTGACGATACCAGTGTCCATACTGACCAAAGTTTGACGCATGCTTGGTCCGGCGGAGGTGGGCGAGCGCTTCCTCTGCCCTCGTTGGTGTATCCCCGACGACTCCTGCCTCGTCCCCCTGTTGACCCCTGCGCCATCCACATCTGCTTCCATTTTTTTTTTTTTTTTTTTTTTTATTATTAATTTTTAATTTCATACTACACTTTCAGCATGTCTAGCATGATTCATGAACTCATCCAAGCCTTGAGTGGCCAGGTTTAAATCATGTTTCTTAATCAAATCTTTTACTTCTAATCTCATTCCATTTCAGTGATATATGATAACCAGTTGCGGCACGGTGGACGACTGGTTAGAGCATCAGCCTCACAGTTCTGAGGACCTGGGTTCAATCCCCGGGCCCGACTGTGTGGAGTTTGCATGTTCTCCCCGTGCCTGCGTGGGTTTTCTCCGGGCACTCCGGTTTCCTCCCACATCCCAAAAACATGCATTAATTGGAGACTCTAAATTGCCCGTAGGGATGACTGTGAGTGCGAATGGTTGTTTCTATGTGCCCTGCGATTGGCTGGCAACCAGTGTACCCCGCCTCCTGCCCGATGACAGCTGGGATAGGCTCCAGCACGCCCACGACCCTAGTGAGGAGAAGCCGCTCAGAAAATGGATGGATGGATGGATGGATGATAACCAGTTGTTGCATATCACGGCACCACTCTTCTATCTCTTTTGTAGGGTGCTAAGCTTTCCCCCTTTCACACACACTTCTTTTGACCAAGGACTGTAAACAAGAATTGTACTGCCTTTTCTGCCTCCTTCACCTTCATGTGCAGGATTTGCCACTTCGATCATGGGATACAGGTCCCCTTCAGTTAATCTTGCAATTTGGGAGAGGAGTCTGGACTTAATACTCCACTCCATCATTCTGCTCCAATTGCCCACATGTGCTGGTATAGCTGGCAGAGGCGAATACAGGCTTATCACATTCTTGTTTACAGACAGTGGAGGAGGGCCAGCATATGGTTCTCCTCCCCCACAGGACCAGATGAGAGGAGCAGAGGCCTCAGGTGCCCCTGTGCTAATTGTAACTTCAAAAGTTGTTCCTGCATGTCCTTTACCTCGTCTGACGATTTGTGGTGTCTGTCGACAAAAAGTTTCAAATGGTGAGACACATGACGATTAAAGTAGCTATCTCCTCCTTCCATGAGGTCAGGGTCTTTAATAAGTTCAGTCCTAACTTCAGCTGGCAATGTGTCAAGCAAAGCAATTCTATAAATAACATTTTCCTCCCTAAGATGGGAGGGATGTGACCCTGTCTTATCTGTCCAAATGCTTATGCAATTTTCGAAAGGAGAACTGGGATCCATGAAAGGTTTGAAGTCCGGGTGCTTCGTCACCGTTGGCTAGAAGGGGGCGGGAATATGTCATGGATGACCGCAAACACTGGAGGAACGAAAAGGGCAAATAAAATTTCAGGTTTGACATTATTCAGACCAGACCGTGTCAAAATAATATCCGATTAATGAACCGAAATGCAACAGGTGCGAATCAATCTCACTACACGCCAGGCTCATGCTTTCCGTCAACTTTTTCAGCGCCTGGATCCACATTTCACCGCCAGCAGCCTCAGGTGCTTGACGCTCTTTTTTCGCCGAAAAGCTGCCATGGCAGTGGACACCGCACAAATCTCATGAACTTTTCTCCTCAATTTTTCATTCTCATCTATTTTCTTATTCAAATCTCTTTTCTCCATCCACCCTGCAGTGTCCAACTTTTCCTTTTTTGTACTTTGTCCACATACTTCTAAATCCTGCTTGTTTCTTTCAATGCCAGCTAACAACTGACCTTCTATTTCAATCCTCCAATGACTCCTGGTAATCACTCCGATACATATCACATTCATTACCTCTACACTCGACTGTCCAATTCACACCCCAGGGTTTTGGTGGCACACTCATCTTATTCTAAATCGGTTTTTGGGGCTCCCAAAATCCCCAACGTGTACCGAAACGTTACAATATGAAACCGCGTCCGATTTCAAGTCAGTCTACGATGGGACTACCAGGCACCTCGTTAGCCTACTTTCTCCCAGGATATCTATTAATCTATTATCCTGGTCTGTCAGGAACCTCGTTACCCTGACTTTCGATTAGCACAACAATAACAACACAACGTCCTAGTAGCTATTGACAATGAAACAACTGTACCACAAGTCTCCCAGATTTCACAATTTCCAATGTGCAGAATTTGTGATTTAATCAAACAGGTTTCTGCTCACCTTTTTTTTCGGTGCACGGGGGATTGTAGTCCAACTGAATCCCTGTCCACTCCTCTGTCTTTTTATCTAATGTCCTTCCAGGATCACATCACGGGGTTACCATTTGAAGGAACCAGAATTTTATAATCACCTATTAACTTTCGAGGTTCCATGCGTGTTCATTTTCGTGAAAGAACTACAATTATAACGACGTGTTAAAAGCCAACCAATTTATTCCTGACAGAGGAGTCTATACATTTTACAGAGCTCTGGGTCAGCAGCTACGCTTATCCTAGCCTCAGCAGAGACAGCGCAGACTGAACAAAACTATCTGTTCCTGCCCCCGACATATCTCTCAAAGAGGAAGTATGCACTTGTCGTCTGATTGGTCCAGGGTCCACTGACGTCATCGTTGCTATGCAGAATGATGGCCATATGCCGCTGGCTCCAGACGCGGTCTCCACATTCTTGCTTCTCATGTTTATAGCAACCCCCCGCAGCCATTGTCTTCTCCGACATCTGTTCCCTGCCGGATCAATATGCCCCCTGCTGGGAGCTTGCCTGCATCACACTCCCACACCTTTATCTGATTTACATTTTATACTTTTTACAATAAACACTCATGCTCACCCCCAGACCAGTTACACAATAAAACACTTTAAACCCAAAGGAAACATGAAACGCCAAATGTTTAAAATAAGCATTTGTGACAAGAAAAGATCCAGTTGGATAAGAGTGACTGACGTCATTCAAAAATTAAAAAGAGCCTTAAATGGAAATGGCCTGGTGACGTTGCCCGAAGAGCTGACAAAAGGTGGACCACAGAAACTATCAATTGGATAGCACTGGGCACAAAGCAGCCACGGCTCAGAGCAAAAAGTAGATGGATGGATGAAATTATTAAATACACCGGAATACAATGGAAACAAATTGCAAACTGCCTTAGTACCGTATTTTCCCGACCATAAAAGTCTTAAAATTTCTCCAAAATGGACAGGGCGCCTTATAATGCGGCGCACCTTATGTGTGCACCAAGTTCCAAAATCTGGAAATGTTGTTGTGTGACTGGGAGCATTTCCTGCCGACACGCTGCTTATATAGAGGAAAGGCGGACGTGACTGAGGACAGCATGCGGACATTAAAGCGCCGGTATGTGCATTGTGCAAAACGACATCGGTTTGGCTAAGGCCCCCCGAAAATAGCACCTACAAAGAGACACGCTTACGAAGCACAGTTTAAACTGCAAGCTATCAGCTACGCGGGGGAACATGGGAATCGAGCAGCCGTGAGAGAATTCAAGATCAACAAATCCATGGTTCGCAAGTGGAGGAAGCAGGAAAACGAGCTTCGCCAAGTCAAGAAGACGAAGCTGAGTTTCCGCGGAAACAAGGCGAGGCTGCCCGAGTTGGAAGACCAACTTGAGCAATGGATTAATGATCAAAGAACAGCCGGGACAAGCGTCTCTACAGTCACCATTCGACTGAGTGCAATAACTTGGACCTTGCCATTATTCCGGGAGGCTTGACAAAGGAACTCCAACCGCTGGACATCGGTGTAAACAGGGCGTTCAAAGGGAAGTTGTGAGTGGCGTGGGACCCATGTATGACAGATGGCGAACACAGCTTTACTAAGCCTACGAGGCAGCGCCAGATGAGTTATGGCACAATTTGTGAATGGATTGTGGATGCTTGGGCTAACGTGTCTGCTTGCACTGTTGTTCGAGCTTTCGTAAAAGCCGGCATAATTTCTGAGGAGCCGCATGGCAACGAGACTGACTCTGACAATGACGAGACTGGACCTCAAGCAGTTTAGGTTCTGTTCTTTCCCCGTCTTCCTCCAAACACTTTGACCTTGATTCCCAAATTAAAGGCACACTTTATTGGGAAAAGAGGACCTTGAACCCCTGGCCAACAGTCCAATCCTCTTTCTCCATGGCCCAGTTGAGACACTTCCTCAGAATCAGAATCATCTTTATTTGCCAAGTATGTCCAAAATACACAAGGAATTTGTCTCCGGTAGTTGGAGCCGCTCTAGTACAACAGACAGTCAATTTACAGAACACTTTGGAGACAGAGACATTGACAAAAAACAATTGTGCAAAAAGATGCAGAGTCCTCTAGCACTTAGAGCAGTTCGAATGACTAATATTGCAATAGACCGCTGCAATGACCATTGTGCAAGGGGCCCTGAGACTTCAAGGAGTGTATGCGGTTTAAAGTGACGAGTAGTGCAATAATAATTCCTATGTTGGATCTAGCTCAGAAGTGGCTTGACCCGAGGAAACCGACAGTTGTAGCCCATGTCCCGGATGTGTCTGAATGTGGTTGTTTTTGAAGCTGTGACTCCCACCTCATTCCACTCTTTCTGAATCTCTGCTAGATTTTTGAATCTTCTCTGTTTGATAATCTGCTGAAGCCCAAGGGCATCTCTTTTGCTGGCGCATCTTCTCCTGCCACATTTTGTCCTTCCACGAGACTTTCCATTAATATGGTTGGACACAGCACTCTGTGAACAGCCAGCCTCCTTTTTTTGTTCTGTTCAGCTGTTAGGTCAAACAGAATGGAAGATTTCTATCCCTTTTATGCCGGAACAATTTTACTGTGTCACAGGAGTTTTTAAGCTTCTGCTGTGGTTTCTTAGTACAACCCCAATTCCAATGTATGTATATGTGCCCAGATGTGATTAGTGAGAAAAATATATACAGTGAGTGTTGTGAGTGTGTACTAAGTGAGTGATTAAGAGGCATGGCTCCTGCAGTTCGGGCCTATTAGGCCGGATTTGGGCGCTTGTGTAGATGATGTCATCTGAAGAAGGTTACTGAAAGTAAAGTAGTGGTAGGGGAGAGTGTGGCTGGACAGCATAGGATTGTGGTGTGTAAAATGACTGTGGTTGTGGGGAGTAAGATTAAGAAGACAAAGGCAGAGCAGCAAACCATGTGGTGGAAGCTGAAAAGGGAAGAGTGTTGTGCGGCTTTTCGGGAAGAGGTGAAACAGGCTTTCGGTGGACAGGAGGAGCTTCCAGAAGACTGGACCACTACAGTAAAGGTTATCAGAGAGAGGCAGGAGAGTACTTGGTTCTGGTAGGAAAGGGGAGAAGGAGACTTGGTGGAGGAACCTCCACGTACAGGAAATTGTCCTAGGAAAGAGGTTAGCTAAGAAGAAGTCTGACACTGAGAGGACTGAGGAAAGGAGACAAGAATACATTGAGATGCGACGTAGGGCAAAGGTAGAGGTAGCAAAGGCCAAAGAAGAGGCATATGATGACATGTCAGGTTGGACACTGAAGAAGGAGAAAAAGATCTGTTCAGGTTGGCAAGGCAAAGGGCTAGAGATGGGAAGGAATTGCAGCAGGTTAGGGTGATTAAGGATAGAGAGGGAAATGTTCTGACTGGTGCCATTAGTGTGCTGGATAGATAGAAAGAATACTTTGACCAGTTGATGAATGAGGTAAATGAGAGAGGACAAGTCAAAGAGGCAAGTACGGTGGACCAGGAAGTATCGATGATTAGTAAGGGGGAAGTTAGAAAGGCATTCAAGAGGATGAAAATGAAAAGGCAGGTGGTCCTGATTATACACCTGTGGAGGTATAGAAGCATCCAAGAGTGTCAGGTGTGTTATATGACAGAAGAGTCTGTGCTCGGATGAAGGACAAAGTTTATAAGACAGTGATGAGGCCAGCCATGATGTACGGCTTAGAGACAGTGGCACTGAAAAGACAGGTTCTCTCTTGGAGTGACCAGGTTGGATAGGATTGGAAATGAGCTCCTCAGAGGTGAGATGTTTTGGAGACAAAGTTTGAGAGAACAGACTTTGATGGTTTGGACATGTCGAGCAGAGAGATAGTAAGTATATTGGTAGAAGGATGACAAGGATGGAGCTGCCAGGCAAGAGAGCTTGAGGAAGACCAAAGAGAAGGTGAAGTGAGGGAAAACATGAGGGCAATTGGTGTTAGAGAGGAAGGTTGCAGGAGATAGGCTTAAATAGAAAATGATTTCACAGTGGGTGCAAGACACTGTGGCTTGTAGGCCTCTCCAGGTCATTGTCTAACCATTAGTGGCCTACAGCTGGCCATCTAATGGTGAAACTATGAAATTTGGTGAAGGATCGGTGATGATCTGGGGGTGCTTTCGCATTGCTGGAATGGGGAAGATTCATCTTTGCGAGGGACGCATGAATCAAGCCACATCCAAGAAAACTTGCTTCCTTCTGGTTTGACGTTTCCCGACTCTGAGGACTTTTTTTTTTTTACCAGCAGGACAATGCTCCATGCCACACAGCTTGGTCAGTCAAGATGTGGATGAAGGACCGCCAGATCATGACCCTGTCATGGCCAGCGCAATCTCCCGACCTAAACCCCATTGTAAACCTCTTGAATCTTATCACGAGGAAGATGAATCAAACAAACCTGAGCCGTTTGAATTTTTGCGACAGGAGTTGAAAAAGGTCACCCAACAGCATGCCAATACGCATGAAAGCATTGATTAAAAATACATTGTGTTATCCCCCCCAAACATTAATTTCCAAACTCTTCCTAAGTTAAAACATTAGTATTGTCCATCCATCCATCCATTTTCTGAGCCGCTTCTCCTCACTAGGGTCGCGGGCGTGCTGGAGCCTATCCCAGCTATCATCGGGCAAGGCACATACAAATAAACAACCATTCGCACTCACAGTCAAACCTACCGGCAATTTAGAGTTGTCAATCAACCTACCATGCATGTTTTTGGGATGTGGGAGGAAACCGGAGTGCCCGGAGAAAACCCACGCAAGCACGGGGAGAACATGAAAACTCCACACAGGTGGGGCCGGGGATTGAACCCCAGTCCTCAGAACTGTGAGGCAGACGCTCTAGCCAGTCGAGCACCGTGCCGCCACATTAGTATTGTGATGTTTCAAAATAAATATTAACTTTTCTCGTCCTTGTCAAGTCAGTGTTTTGTATCACTGCAGGGTTTTAATACTAGACATGGGAAGACCAGAGAGCAGCACGTCAGAATAGTGGAGGCGAGACGTACAAATGCGTGGACTAACATCTTTGCGTCACTAGCGGATAGGACGGGCCATGTCGTCGTGATATTGCGAAGATGACAAAACGCATTTTTGGTAATATTCTTCGTACTTTTAAAAGGTGAGAGTTGAGTCAATATAATATGACAATCAGGTCTCAATTGTATTAACTGAGTAAGTAAAAGTGTTACATTTTCAAGATAAAGATGTTTGAAAGTTAGATTCAGATATAAAATAAGACATTAAATTGAAAGCTTGAGTTAAAAGCATTTTTTGATGAAAAAACATCCAGACTTTCAATATTGTCAACAATTAGACTGCGGAATACAAATTAAATGAGGAAATGTCTTCACTTTCCGCCATCTACTGTGTGTCAGGCTGTGAAATTGGCTGAAAATACATGTTTTCATCAGAAAACAAGCCAATAATTACTACTGAGTCAATTTTGCGGGATTTTTTTTTTTATACAGACCTCATTTTTTAAATCCAGAACTACGGAATAAGTGCCAATATTTTCACCATTAATAAGGTCCTTTTAGCCAGCGTGAACTAATGGGTACAATGGAAACACAAACCATATGGGCCACAGGAACCTTTTTCTGCCAGGAACTTAAAGTTCCTGGGCTGGTTGGTGGGAAAGCCCCTCTTGTTTTTGTAGTGTTTTCAATTGAATAGGGCTTGAAAATGATTTTCAAATCATTATATTCTGTTTTTATTTGTTTTTCACAATGTCCCAACTTTATTAAATTGGGGCTTGTATGTTCTTTTTTACAGAACAATTTTGTTTTATTTTCTAAATTAGTTTTGGATCAAGTTGAATGCAAAAGTCGCACTGTAAATATTGCAAAATCTTAGTTGCCAAAGTGCTATATATTGCAAAACTGAACCAGTGAAAAAAAATCTGAACCTGGTGGATTAAAAGAGGGCTGATATCCTTGCAGAAATGATGAAAGGTAGAAGCTCTCCTTTAACTGTTATCAGTATCAATGTTTAAAGTTATCAGTTGGGCTTAAAACCCTATTTAATTTTCTCTGTACCGGTACCAGAAATAGTAAAACTGGACAATTTCCTAAGGTATGCTGATATCTACTACTAGTATATAAAAGAGTATGCTTAAAACATTTGGTTAAAAAAATCATTTCTTCTAATTGTGTCTGCAGCCACACAGAGAAAAAGGGTAAGAATACAACGAGGAGGATGCCACTCTTCCCGGAGGGGATTTCGTACCAACAGGAGAGGACTTCTCAAAGGAGGATCGACCCACAGAGGAAGCAGTGAGGGTCCTGTGACTCCTGGTACTCATTCCATCCTCAAGGTCAAGGCTGGTAGGAGGAGAGGGGTGAGATTAAGGGGTGGTTCAAGGATGCAGCAAAGAGGCGCTTCTACTGAGGAATCTGATGGTGATGAAGAGGAAGATGATGACAGTGGAAACGGAGACCAAGATCAGCATCCTCACCAGTATAATAGGAGGTCCAGGACTGATGATGATGAAGATGAGGACAGTGAAAAACATGAGTTTGACCCAGAGGATGAGGACATGGAACTAGAAGATGAAGAGCAGGAAGGACCCTGGGATTCTGACCCAGAACCTCCAGTGCTCTTGATGTCGGATCTGAATGATGACATACTTTGCGGCTCCTACCTGACTGTGACTCTACAACATCCCACCAAGACCAATAAACAATCTGGTAGGTACAACAACCCTAAAATAAAAAGGAATTATTTTCTGAACAAATGCATCAAGTACCAGTTCAGCAGGCATATAGGTGCATCTCAATCAATTAGAATATCATGGAAAGCTTGATTGTTTTCAGTAGTTCCATTATAAAAGTGAAACTCATATGGATTCAATCCGCAAGTACTGCAATATTTAAATATTTTATGATCCTGAAGATTATAGTTTATGGCTAATAAAAACTCCAAATTCACCATTTAAAATTATTTATACAACGTAAGAACCAGTCAAAATTATTTTGAATACATGTTGCCCTTGCGGCACGGTGGACGACTGGTTAGAGCGTCAGCCTCACACTTCTGAGGACCCGGGTTCAATCCCCGGCCCCGCCTGTTTGGAGTTTGCATGTTCTCCCCGTGCCTGCGTGTGTTTTCTCCGGGCACTCCGGTTTCCTCCCACATCCCAAAAACATGCATTAATTGGAGACTCTAAATTGCCCGTAGGTGTGAATGTGAGTGCGGATGGTTGTTTGTTTCTATGTGCCCTGCGATTGGCTGGCAACCAGTTCAGGGTGTACCCCGCCTCCTGCCTGATGACAACTGGGATAGGCTCCAGCACGCCCACGACCCTAGTGAGGAGAAGTGGCTCAGAAAATGGATGGATGGATGGACATGTTGCCCTTCTCAAATGTATGGCTATGGCTATGTTAGGCTATGGCTATGTCTATGGAGGACTGCTAAGCTACCACAGCCTCCTGTACTGCTTTGCAATGCCCGAAAATTGAGGAACAGGCTGGATGAGCTCCACACCAAAGGAGGGCTGCAACTAACTATTTTGATGATCGATTAATCAGTTGATAATTTTTTTCGATTAATTGATGAATTGGCAAAAAAATTTAATTCCATCCCTTCATTCAAACAGGACATTTCACATTTGTAAAAGTGCATTTCCACGTATAATATGGGATTTATCAACTTGTACGTATAAATGGTGGGAGCGAAGTTTAGGGGAGCATTTTGTTTGTGTGTGTGCTTGTGTATTATGATTTTAATTTACCTTTATTATTTTGTTTATTGGTGATTATACAGTGCCGTGAAAAAGTATTGGCCCACTTCTCAAATTCTTATGGTTTTGCATAGTTTCCCCACTTAAATGTTTTAGATCCTCAAACAAATATTTAAATATGAGTAAAATATAACCTTAACTTAAAATGCTGTTTTTAAATGGTGATTTCATTTATTAAGGAAAAACCATGCCACTACATTTCACTTGGATTCAAGTATGGACTTTGACTTGGCCACTTCAAAACCTTTTTTTTTTATTTTTTATTTTTTATTTTTTTTTAAAAGACATTCAGAAGTTGACTTATGTGTTTTGGATCGTTATCATGCTGCAGAACCTAAGCGCGCATCAGCTTGAGGTCACAAACTGATGGCTGAACATTCTTCTTCAGGATTTTCTGTGAACAAACAGAATTTATGGTTCCATCAATCACAGCAAGTTGTCCTGGTCTTGAATGACTGAAGCAGCCCAAGACCATCACACCACCACCACCATGTTTGACTGTTGGTACGATGTTCTTTTTCTGAAATACTGTGCTATTATGCCAGACATAATTCGACATACACCTTTCAAAAAGCTAAACTTTCATCTCGTCAGTCCATAATATTCTCCCAAAAGAGGCGTCATTCAGATTTTTTTTTTTTTTTTATTTTTTTATTTTTTTTTTTTTTTTTTGCAGAATTAAGACAAGCCTTTATTCTTTTTTGTTAGCAGTGGTTTTCACCTTGGAACTTCCCCAGTCTCTTCCTTATTGTTAACTGAGTTTGGTAAAGCCTGCAGTCCTTCAGATGTTGTCCTGAGTTCCTTTGTGGCCTCGTGGATGAGTTATCGTCTCATTGCTGTTCTCTTGGCGTAATCTTTGTATGCCGGCCACTCCTGGGAAGGTTCACCACTCTTCCGTGTTTTCTCCATGTGAGGACAATAGCTCTCCCTATGGTTCGCCTGGAATCCTAAAGCTTTACAAATGGCTTTTGTCACCCTTTCCAGACTGATTGATCAATTACATTATTTCTCAACTGTTCTGGAATTTCTTTGGATCATGTCATTTTGTTGCAGCTTGTTTAGATCTTTTGTCCGACTGGATTTTGTCGGGACAGATTCTGGCTGACTGAATTGAACAGGTCTGGAGGTAATCAGGCTTGGGGGTGATCAGTGGAAAATTAACTAAAAATGGGCATTAGCCACAATTCATGTTTTAACAAGGGGGTAATTACTTTTTACACACACAGCCAGGTAACTTCGAATATTTCTTTTCCCTTAAGTTAAATAATTTAAAAACAGCATTGGGTTATATTTGTCAATTTATATTTGTTTGATGATCTTAAACATTCAAGTGGGGAAAATCTGCAAAATATAAGAATTTGAGAAGGAGGCCAAAACTTTTCCACGACGCTGTATCTACTGTATGTGTCAGAGGTCCATTCATCCTTGCATCCGTTTTCTATTGCTTATCCGAGGTCTGGTCGCGGGGGCAGTAGCTTTAGCAGGGACGCCCAGACTTCTCTCTCCCCAGCCACTTCATCCAGCTCTTCTGAGGGGATCCAGAGGCATTCCCAGGCCAGCCGAGAGACGTAGTCTCTCCAGCGTGTCCTGGGTCGTCCCCGGGGTCTCCTGGTGGGACGTGCCCGGAACACCTCACCAGGGAGACGTCCGGGAGGCATCCGAATCAGCTGCCCCAGCCACCTCATCTGGCTCCTCAATGTGGAGGAGCAGCGGCTCGACTCTGAGTTCCTCCCAGATGACTGAGCTTCTCACCCTATTTCTAAGGGAGAGCCCGGACACCCTGCGGAGGAAACTCATTTCGGCCACTTGTATCCGTGATCTTGTTTTTTCGGTCACGACCCACAGCTCGTGACCATAGGTGAGGGTAGGTACGTAGATCAACCGGTAAATCGAGAGCTTCGCCTTTCGGCTAAGCTCCCTCTTTACCACAACGGACCGATACAAAGTCCGCATCACTGCAGACGCTGCATCGATCCGCCTGTCGGTCTCCCGTTCCATTCTTCCCTCATTCGTGAACAAGATCCCAAGATATTTGAACTCCTCCACTAGGGGCAGGATCTTATCCTCGACCTGGAGAGGGCACTCCACCCTTTTCCGACTGAGGACCATGGTCTCAGATTTGGAGGTGCTGATACTCATCCCAGCCGCTTCACACTCGGCTCGAAACCGCTCCAGTGAGAGTTGATGAAACCAACGGCTTGATGAAACCAACAGGACCACATCGTCTGCAAAAAGCAGAGATGCAAATTCTGAGGCCACCAAACCAGACCCCCTCTACACCTCGGCTGCGTCTAGAAATTCTGTCCATAAAAGTTATGAATAGAATCGGTGACACAGGGGAGGTTTGCCGGAGTCCAATCCTCACCGGAAACGAGTCCGACTTACTGCCGACAATGCGGACCAAACTCTGACACCGGTCGTACAGGGACCAAACAGCCCGTATCAGGGGGTTTGGTACCCCATACTCCCGAAGCACCCCCCACAGAACTCCCAAGGGACATGGTCGAACGCCTTCTCCAAGTCCACAAAACACATGTAGATTGGTTGGGCGAACTCCCATGAACCCTCCAGGACCCTGCCAAGGGTGTAGAGCTGGTCCAGTGTTCGACGGCCAGGACGATAACCACACTGCTCCTCCTGAATCTGAGATTCGACTTCCCAACGGACCCTCCTCTCCAGCACCCCTAAATAGACCTTACCAGGGAGGCTAAGGAGTTTGATCCCCCTGTAGTTGGAACACCCCCACCCCTTCTTAAAAAGGGGGACCACCACCCTAGTCTGCCAATCCACGTCTCACTGTCATTGCCCACGTGAGCACATTGAAGTCCCCCAGCAGAACGATAGAGTCCCCAGCAGGAGCGCTCTCCAGCACCCCCTCTAAGGACTTCAAAAAGGGTGGGTACTCTGAACAGCTGTTTGGTGCATCGGCATAAACAACAGTCAGGACCCGTCCCACCACCCGAAGGCGGAGGGAGGCTACCCTCTCGTCCACCGGGGTGAACCCCAACGTACAGGCGCCGAGCTGGGGGCCAATAAGTATGCCTACACTTACTTCGGCCACCGCCCAGCTCACACTGCACCCGACCCCTATGGCCCCTCCCACAGGTGGTGAGCCTATGGGAAGGGGGACCCACGTTACCCTTGCGGGCTGTGCCCCATGGGTGCAGGCACGGCCACCAGGCGCTCGCCTTCGAGCCCCACCTCCAGGCCTGGCTCTAGAGGGCGGCCCCGGTGACACGTGTCCGGGCAAGGGAAACGTCCATCCATTAAAATCTTTCATCATAGGGGTCTTTTTGTTGTGCTTTGTCTGGTCCCTTACCTAGGACTTGTTTGCCATGGGTGACCCTACCAGGGTCGTGAAGCCCCAGACAACTTAGCTCCTCGGATCATTGGGACACACAAACCCCTCCACCACGATAAAGTGACGGCTTCCAGGAGGAAGTGTGTGTCAAAGGTGTGGATTCGAATCATATGACTTTGACTCCATTCTGACTCAAGTCATAAATTTGGTGACTTAAGACTTGAGACAATATGTAATGTGTGAATGATAGTTTGCCTATATGTGTCCTGCAATTGGCTGGTGACCAGTTCAGGGTGTACCCAGGCTCTAGCCCAGAGTTAGCTGAGATAGGCGCCAACAGGCCCACGACCCAAGTGAGGATAAGCGGTATGGAAAATGGATGGATGGACTTCCAACTTGACTGGCCTGAGGTTCCGCCTGTGCGCTCGAGACCTGCGTTGGATAAGTCACAGGAGTTGACAAGACCAGAAAAAACACTTCAGCCGCTTCTGTCCTGAGGAAGTAATGGTACTTTTACACCGTTACAATGATCTAAATGTCGCTTGCTACTTTTAGTTAACAATTATTGCTTATCTATCAACTATTTCGTGCTCGCGACTACGACTTTGACTTTCGCATCAGGCGCTGTTTGCGCCAATCCAATTTAAGCGCTAGTGACTTTAAAGTCTAGTTCACCAATCAAACGACACAAGAAAGTCACATGACCTCACATAACGTCTTCTATTGGGCTTCCCCGGCATAGGTATTAACACTAGATAAGCCAGCCCGGCTGATTGTCGTGCCGTGTTAGGGAAGGTCGTCGTTACGATGAAGGCAACGACGCGCGACTCGTGTTTACATTTTGACGGACAAAAACAACAGCTTTCTTTGAGTATTTGTCTGGCACTGTATGCCCAAACGTGGATATTTCAGCTCACTTGAAACTTTAGAAAACACCGTGCAGTAAATTGCAAATGTTTTTTTGGTAGTTTTGACTGTGCATACATACACACACACACACACAGCACTCAGTATTTGAGTAATTATTTCACTGTGTACCTTTTACTCTTACGTAATTTTTTGGACAACTTTTTACTTTTACTTGAGTCACATTATTGTCAAGTAATAGTACAATGAGTATATTGAGTACAATATTTGGCTACTCGACCTACCTCTGGAGCGGATATCCTCTATTGTTAGTTACTCTTACGTTTAAGCAACATTTTTGCTCATCAGATCAGTCCATGTCGTATTTGTTGCACTGATCTTTTCTATTTTCGTGTTGAGGTGCTGCGGGTTGTGGCCCTGGTTGTGGTCCCAGCGGAACCGCGACGCACACGTAACTTCGGCAACGAGAATTGATCCGCTAGTACATTTTGTATTAATTAGGAAACGCACTTACAATTATCTAATTAGTTTACGGATGTTAATGTTAAATTTATGAAGCGACGGAGCGATGTTAGGGATTATGTCACAACACAGAATGAACTCACTTCAAATTCAGAAATGGCCAATAAAAACTGACAAATATTGTACTTATTTTCCTGGAGTTTGCATTTCGGATTAGACTTTGAATCAGAATCATCTTTATTTGCCAAGTATGTCCAAAAAAAACACAAGGAATTTGTCTCCGGTAGTTGGAGCCGCTCTAGTACGACAACAGACAGTCAATTGACAGAGAACGCTTTTGAGACATAAAGACATTGAGAAAAACAGTCACTGAGCAATAAAGTTGGTAATAGTGAAAAATGAAGTGAAACAGACAATGATTTTAGTCAATTCTCTTCCAGAATGAGAGTGCTTAAAGAGGTTTCATGCCTAGAAAGAGTACCACAGATGCATTATTTGCCTATTAGGATGTTGATGGAAAAGTACAGAGAAGGTCCAAAAAAGCTACATTGTGTCTTTGTGGAGCTAGAGAAAGCCTATGACAGAGTACACAGAGAGGATCTGTGGTACTGCATGCAGAGGTCTGGAGTGGCAGAGAAGTATGTTAGAATAATACAGGACATGTACGAGGGCAGCAGAACAGTGGTGAGGTGTGCTGTAGGTGTGACGAAGAATTTAAGGTGGAGGTGGAATTGCATCAGGGATCAGCCCTGAGCCCCTTCCTATTTGCAGTGGTGATGGATAGGCTGACAGATAAGACTTGAATACTCGTGGACCATGATGTTTGTAGATGACGTGATCTGCAGTGAAAGCAGGGAGCAGGTGCAGGAACAGTTAGAAAGATGGAGGCATGCACTGGAAAGGAGAGGAATGAAGATTAGCCGAAGTAAGACAGAATATATATGCATAAATGAGAGGGGTGGAGGGGGAAGAGTGAGGCTACAGGGAGAAGAGATAGCAAGGGTGGAGGACTTTAAATACTTGAGGTCAACAGTCCAGAGCAATGGTGCGGTGTGGTCAGGAAGTGAAGAAACGGGTCCAAGCAGGATGGAACGGGTGGAGGAAGGTGTCAGGTGTGTTATGCGACATAAGTGTCTCTGCTAGGATGAAGGGCAAAGTTTATAAGACAGTGTTGAGGCCAGCCATGATGTACGGATTAAAGACAGTGGCACTGAAGAGAGAACAGGAAGCAGAGCTGGAGGTGGCGGAAATGAAGATGTTGAGGTTCGCTCTTGGAGTGACCAGGTTGGATAAAATTTGAAATATGCTCATCAGAGAGACAGCCAAGGTTAGATGTTTCAAAGTTAGAGCAGACTTCAATGGTTTGGGCACGTCCAGAGGAGAGAGAGTGAGTATATTGGTAGAAGGATGATGAGGATGGAGCTGCCAGGCCAGAGAGCCAGAGGAAGAACAAAGAGAAGGTTGATGGCTGTTGTGAGGGAAGACATGAGGGTAGTTGGTGTTCGAGAGGAGAATGCAGGAGATAGGGTTACATGGAAAAGGATGACACACTGCGGCGACCCCTAACGGGACAAGCCGAAAGGAAAAGAAGAAGAGTGCTTAAAGAGATGTGTAAATTACCCATGCCATTGGCACTAACACAGCCCCATACCATCACAGATGCTGGCTTTTGAACTTTGCGTCCATAACAGTCCGGATGGTTCTTTTCGTCTTTGGCCCGGAGGACACAACGTCCACAATTTCCAAAAACAATTTGAAATGTGGACTCCTCGGGCCACAGAACACTTTTCCACTTTGCATCAGTCCATCTAAGATGAGCTCGGGCCCAGAGAAGCTGGCGGCCTTTCTGGGTGTTGTTGATAAATGGCTTTTGCTTTGCATAGTAGAGTTTCAAGTTGGACTTACAGATGTAGCGCCGAACTGTCTTTACTAACATTGGTTTTCTGAAGTGTTCCTGAGCCCATTTGGGGATATACTTTACACGTTGATGTCGGTTTTTGATGCAGTGCCGCCTGAGTGATCGCAGGTCACGGGCATTCAATGTTGGTTTTCGGCCTTGCCGCTTACATGCAGTGATTTCTCCAGATTCTCTGAACCTTTTGATGGTATTATGGACTGTAGATGATGAAATTCCTAAATTCCTTGCAATTGAACGTTGAGGAACATTGTCCTTAAACTGTTCGACTATTTTCTCACGCACTTGTTCACAAAGAGGTGAACCTCGCCCCATCTTTGCTTGTTAATGACTGAGAAATTCAGGGAAGCTCCTTTTATACCCAATCATGGCACCCACCTGTTCACAATTAGCCTGTTCACCTGTGGGATGTTCCAAACAGGATGATTCCTCAAATTTCTGTCTTTTTTGCCACCTGTCCCAGCTTTTTTGGAACGTGTTGCTGTCATAAAATTCTAAGTTAATGATTATTTGCTAAAAACAATAAAGTTTATCAGTTTGAACATTAAATATCTTGTCTTTGTAGTGTCCATCCATCCATCCATTTTCTGAACCGCTTCTCCGCACTAGGGTCGCGGGCGTGCTGGAGCCTATCCCAGCTATCATTGGGCGGGAGGCGGGGTACACCCTGAACTGGTTGCCAGCCAATCGTAGTAGTGTATTCAATTAAATATAGGTTGAACTTCATTGGAATTGGGGTTGTACAACCAACCATCCCCCAACCGGAGAACAATAAAGGACTGGCTGACGACTTGAACACCATTCTACTGCACTTTTGAAAAGGATACTTTCACACCCCACACCCACCCAGCTGCACCACCGACTACCATCACACCTCTGACGCCCCCTTCTGCCTTGACCATCAATAAACAGGATCCATCCATCCATCCATCCATTCTCTACCGCTTATCCGGGTCGGGTCGCGGGGGCAGTAGCTTCAGCAGGGACGCCCAGACTACCCTCTCCCCAGCCACTTCATCCAGCTCTTCCGGGGGGATCCCGAGGCGTTCCCAGGCCAGCCGAAGGATGTAGTCTCTCCAGCGCGTCCTGGGTCGTCCCCGGGGTCTCCTCCCGGTGGGACATGCCCGGAACACCTCACCAGGGAGGCGTCCGGGAGGCATCCGAATCAGATGCCCCAGCCACCTCATCTGGCTCCTCTCAATGCGGAGGAGTAGCGGCTCTACTCTGAGATCCTCTCGGATGACCGAGCTTCTCACCCTATCTCTAAGGGAGAGCCCGGACACCCTGCGGAGGAAACTCATTTCGGCCGCTTGTATCCGGGATCTTGTTCTTTCGGTCACGACCCACAGCTCATGACCATAGGTGAGGGTAGGAACGAAGATCGACCGGTAAATTGAGAGCTTCGCCTTTCGGCTTAGCTCTTTCTTTACCACAACGGACCGATACAAAGTCCGCATCACTGCAGACGCTGCACCGATCCGCCTGTCGATCTCCCGTTCCATTCTTCCCTCACTCGTGAACAAGACCCCAAGATACTTGAATTCCTCCACTTGGGGCAGGATCTCATCCCCGACCTGGAGATGGCATGCCACCCTTTCCCGACTGAGGACCATGGTCTCAGATTTGGAGGTGCTGATTCTCATCCCAGCCGCTTCACACTCGGCTGCGAACTGCTCCAATGAGAGTTGGAGGTCACGGCTTGATGAAGGCGGGGACCTTGGCGATCCGATCCCCGGCTACAGAAGCTGGCTCTAGGGACGTGGAATGTCACCTCTCTGGCAGGGAAGGAGCCCGAGCTGGTGTGTGAGGTCGAGAAGTTCCGACTCGATATAGTCGGACTCGCCTCCACACACACCTGGGGCTCTGGTACCAGTCCTCTCGAGAGGGGTTGGACTCTCTTCCACTCTGGAGTTGCCCATGGTGAGAGGCGCCGAGCAGGTGTGGGTATACTTATTGCCCCCCGGCTCGGCGCCTGTACGTTGGGGTTCACCCCGGTGGACGAGAGGGTAGCCTCCCTCCGCCTTCGGGTGGGGGGACGGGTCCTGACTGTTGTTTGTGCCTATGCACCAAACAGCAGTTCAGAGTACCCACCCTTTTTGGAGTCCTTGGAGGGGGTGCTGGAGAGCGCTCCCGCTGGGGACTCCATTGTTCTGTTGGGGGACTTCAATGCTCACGTTGGCAATGACAGTGAGACCTGGAAGGGCGCGATTGGGAGGAACGGCCCCCCCGATCAGAACCCGAGCGGTGTTCTGTTATTGGACTTCTGTGCTCGTCACGGATTGTCCATAACGAACACCATGTTCAAGCATAAAGGTGTCCACACGTGCACTTGGCACCAGGACACCCTAGGTCGCAGTTCGATGATCGACTTTGTGGTCGTGTCATCGGACTTGCGGCCGCATGTCTTGGACACTCGGGTGAAGAGAGGGGCGGAGCTGTCAACTGATCACCACCTGGTGGTGAGTTGGCTCCGATGGTGGGGGAAGATGCCGGTCCGACGTGGCAGGCCCAAACGTATTGTGAGGGTCTGCTGGGAACGTCTGGCAGAATCCCCTGTCAGAAGGAGTTTTAACTCCCACCTCCGACAGAACTTTGCTCATGTTCCGGGGGAGGCGGGGGACATCGAGTCCGAGTGGACCATGTTCCGCGCCTCCATTGCTGAGGCGGCCGACCGGAGCTGTGGCCGTAAGGTGGTCGGTGCCTGTCGTGGCGGCAATCCCCGAACCCGTTGGTGGACACCAACGGTGAGGGATGCCGTCAAGCTGAAGAAGGAGTCCTATCGGGCCTTTTTGGCCTGTGGGACTCCTGAGGCAGCTGATGGGTACCGGCTGGCCAAGCGGAATGCAGCTCTGGTGGTCGCTGAAGCAAAAACCCGGGCATGGGAGGAGTTCGGTGAGGCCATGGAGAAAGACTTCCGGACGGCTTCGAGGAAATTCTGGTCCACCATCCGACGTCTCAGGAGAGGAAAGCAGTGCACCACCAACACTGTGTATAGTGGAGATGGGGCGCTGCTGACCTCGACTCGGGACGTTGTGAGTCGGTGGGGAGAATACTTTGAAGACCTCCTCAATTCCACCGACACGCCTTCCCATGGGGAAGCAGAGTGTGGGTTCTCTGAGGCGGGCTCTCCTATCTCTGGGTTTGAGGTCACCGAGGTGGTTAAAAAGCTCCTCGGTGGCAGGGCCCCGGGGGTGGATGAGATTCGTCCGGAGTTCCTAAAGGCTCTGGATGTTGTGGGGCTGTCCTGGTTGACACGCCTCTGCAACATCGCGTGGACATCGGGGACAGTGCCTCTGGATTGGCAGACTGGGGTGGTGGTCCCCCTTTTTAAGAAGGGGGACCGGAGGGTGTGTTCCAACTACAGGGGGATCACACTCCTCAGCCTCCCTGGTAAGGTCTATTCAGGGGTGCTGGAGAGGAGGGTCCGTCGGGAAGTCGAATCTCAGATTCAGGAGGAGCAGTGTGGTTTTCGTCCTGGCCGTGGAACAGTGGACCAGCTCTACACCCTCGGCAGGGTCCTCGAGGGTGCATGGGAGTTCGCCCAACCAGTCTACATGTGTTTTGTGGACTTGGAGAAGGCGTTCGACCGTGTCCCTCGGGGAGTCCTGTGGAGAGTGCTTCGGGAGTATGGGGTACCGAACCCCCTGATACGGGCTGTTCGGTCCCTGTACGACCGGAGTCAGAGTTTGGTCCGCATATCCGGCAGTAAGTCGAACTCGTTCCCGGTGAGGGTTGGACTCCGCCAAGGCTGCCCTTTGTCGCCGATTCTGTTCATAACTTTTATGGACAGAATTTCTAGGCGCAGCCGAGGCGTAGAGGGGGTCCGGTTTGGTGGCAATAAACAGGATGTGAGACATATCTTCAAACAACAAAAGATGAACAAAGCGGAGGGACCACACCTTGTCCCCCCATCCTGCCTCAAAATCTGCGCGGACAAGCTCGCTCCAGTCTTCACACACATCTTCAAAAGTTCTCTGGAACTGTGTGTATCATCCTATTCAGAATCAGAATCATCTTTATTTGCCAAGTATGTCCAAAAACACACAAGGAATTTGTCTCCGGTATTTTGAGCCGCTCTAGTACGACAATAGAGACACTTTGGAGACAGAAAGACATTGACCAAAAAAAAAAAACAGTCACTGAGCAGTAAAGGGTTGCTAGTTATCTGGTAATGCCGGTACATTTTTTATTTTTTTTTAATTTTTTTTTTTTTGACAATTGTGCAAAAAGATGCAGAGTCCTCTAGCACTTAGAGCAGTTCGAATGACTAATATTGCAATAGTCCGGTGCAATGACCATTGTGCAAAGGGCGCTGAGACTTCAAGGAGTGTATGCGGTTTAAAGTGACGAGTAGTGCGATAGTCTGGGACAATGTTGGTTGTGCAAATGTTGCAGATACTCCTCAATCAGTGTGCAAATGGAGCAGATGCTACTCTGGCATGAGTGGCCAGTATATGCAAATAGTGCAGCATGGCGAGATAACTACAGTGAGTGCACGAGTAATACATAATTGGCCCCACAGAAATGTGACAACAAACTCAAGTCAAAAAATTGCCAGCATGTTGTCATGAAATTGTAGGTTAGGTGTTTAAGAAGTTGATCGCTAGAGGGAAGAAGCTGTTGGAATGTCTGCTAGTTCTAGTTTACATTGATCGGTAGCGCCTACCTGAGGGAAGGAGCTGGAAGAGCCGGTGACCGGGGTGCGGAGGGTCCGAGAGGATTTTGCACGCTTTTGTCTTAGTTCTGGCAGCGTGCAAGTCCTCAATGGTGGGTAGGGGGGTACCGACAATCCTTTCAGCAGTTTTGATTGTCCGTTGCAGTCGGAGTTTGTCCTTTTTTGTAGCAGCACCAAACCAGACTGTGATGGAAGAACACAGGACTGATTCGATGACTGCTGTGTAGAACTGTCTCAGCAGCTCCGGTGGCAGGTCGTGCTTTCTCAGAAGCCGCAGGAAGTACATCCTCTGCTGGGCCTTTTTGAGGACGGAGTTGATGTTGGTCGCCCACTTCAGGTCCTGAGAGACTGTAATTCCCAGGAACTTGAAGGTTTCGACGGTTGACACAAGGCAGCTGGAGAACGTGAGGGGCAGCTGTGGCGAAGGATGCCTCCTGAAGTCCACGATCATCTCTACAGTCTTGAGCATGTTCAGCTCCAGGTTGTGTCGGCCGCACCACAGCTCCAGCCGCTCCGCTTCCTGTCGATATGCAGACTCGTCACCGTCCTTGATGAGGCCGATGACAGTGGTGTCATCTGCAAACTTCAGAAGTTTGACAGTCTGGTGCGCTGAGGTGCAGTCGTTCATGTAGAGAGAGAAGAGCAGAGAGAGAGAGAGCGCTTGACCATCATCGCA